>NC_056733.1:1165643338-1165835838 GCF_019279795.1 Protopterus annectens | reverse complement strand
TGGGCCGGCCATCCGGGTTGTGCTGTTTCCACCACTGTAGTCCGATCTTGGAGTTGATATATTTAAGTAGGGGAGGTGTGGGGTTCTCTGTTTTGAGTTTTTGAGATTTAGGGGTCGATATAACAACGTTCGATCATCTGATCATTTATTGTTATAATATAGACCCTTCTTATCAAGTGGTTTCTGGAAGAAAAAAAAGGGATTCTTCTTTTCCTAAAGAAATTCAAGAAACTGAATCTTTAGTGGACTGTGATGGGACATGCAGGTTCTTCTCTCCTCCACTTTCTGATTCAGACTTGAGAGGGGAGCATGGCATCAGGATCTCCTTGTGAGGGATTCTCTTCCTCTGAGACTATTTCTAGAATGTGCCAGTGTTTTCAGTGGGAGAACACTGAGATTACTCAGTCCCTTAAAAAATGCTGTGAACTGCAAAACGTGAAATTTTATTTGCAGTCCCCTCTTGTGAGAAAAAAAATTGTACTTTGGGTGGTGTAGTTTCTTGCATTTGTCAAGTTACTACTAACTGTTCAAAGTGTGTTTATGACTCTGTAGATACTGCATCCAGAGCTGTTGTCACTGGCACTGTTTTGAGGAGGTTTGCCTGGCTGCATTCTCAGAACCTCCCAGAAGATGTAAAAATGAGATTCTAAATTCTCCTTCAGATAGAGATTTACTTTTGGACGTTCTACTGCAGGGGTTATCAAGACATATAACGAGAGAGGTAAGATGGTTCAGGGAATCTCTCATATTTCTCAGCCCTCCTCAAAAAATTCCAAGGGATTTTCTGCTCCCTTGTTTAAAAATAATGGCAAGGATGTTCTAAAAAGAAAGCAGGATTAACTATATAAGGGACCTTGTCCCCCTCCCACTTTGGCAGTTCCTTATTCCTTCCAGAAAGTCTGAATCTCCTTTTCTCTTTTTGACAACATATTGTTTCAGACAAATAGTTTCTTATGCTAATTCAGCAAGATTGCATATGGCACTGGGAAGAAATTCCTCCTTTCCAGGGAATTACTCTACATCCTGCAGACCAAACCCCTCATTTTATCCTGTCTGACAGCACATACTATCTCAGAGGGTAATAGAAACAGTCCCTTCTTCCCAATTGGAAAGGGATTTTATTCAAGAATGTTTTTGATGCCAAAGGAAGAAAATCTCTGGAGACCAGTTTCTTTCTCTACTAAACCAGTATGTGATAGTGCCCAAGCTCAAAATCCTGTCACTTCACAACCTTTCGCTAGTTCTTTTTCTGTTGATTTTTTTTAATAACCTAAATTTAAAAGATGTTATCATCTCATTCCTATGCATCCAGATTTTAGGCATCTGTTAATGTTTTATGTGTTTAGATTGCATATTTTTTCTGCCGTGCACTTTTGATTATCTACTGCTCCAAAAGTGTTTAAAAAGCGTCTAGACCCTATCATAACCCATTGCAGGCTACAGGATATCCACATTTTTCCATATTTAGATGACTTGTTTATCTTTGCAGAATCTTTTTCGAAGTATCAGAAATGCCTTTCTTGAGCGAGAGATCTCCTATATAGGCCAGGATTCCAACAGAACATTAAAAAGTCTTTTTTTGACTCCATCACACATGATTGTGTTCCTGTGGTGTCCGTTACACCTACTCAGTATAAAGAGCTTTCTTCCAAAAGAAAAAAAAATCTATATTTGGATCTATTCCAGAGGTTTCTCACTCAGAGTTCAGTCTCGGCAATGGATTGTGGGTCTCACGGCATCTATATTTCTAATGATACCTCTGGCAAGAGTCCATTTGAGAAAGATTCAATGGTATCTGAAGTCTGTTTGTTCACAGCACCAGCACTCATTATCTTTTCAAATTCCAGATCTGAGATTTGTGAGAAGAGAAAACCAATTGGAGGAGACATCAAATATCCCTCAGTCCAGGTCTCCACTTCTCCCCTCCAGAGCAGTCAGTCACAACAGGCACCTCAGACTTTGCTCAGGGAGAGTGCCAAGGGTAAGGTATCTGAGACAACAAAGACAGATAAAACCAGCTGCAATTATTTAATTTGCATTTACTCAAACTACATTTTAATTGAGAGGAAGTGATGTAATGGAATCAACCAATAGTACTTTTTTATTTGATATAAAATGGATCATGAATTAATGTTTTTCATTCTGATAAAGTCTTTTAAGAAGACAAAAGCACTCAATAAATAAGTTTAACTTTTTAATTCTTTCCGAGTTTGGTCTTATCTGAGTTGAGCTGTTACCGAGGTGTTGTACTGGTTACAACAATGACAGACACAAGCACAGAAACATAAACATAAAAGAGATGCTTGCCCTTATCAAGGCACTTGACTATTTGAATCACCTTTGGTCCCACTTCAAGTAGTTAAAGACAATACCCCACTGATGTGGTACATAAACAAGCAAGGGGGAACCAGATTTTACCCCTTATGCAGATTAGCCATGTTAGCATGGGATAAAGCTTTACAGCACAATCTCCCTTTACAGGATTCTATATTCCATCAGAGCAAAACTATGGGTCAGACAAACTGAGCAGGGCAAAGGCAGACCTTTGTGAATGGAGACTAGATCAGGGGGTCTTTCAAGATTTTAACTATCTGTGGGCAGTTACTCAAGTAAATCTTTTTTGCCTTCTCTCTTTTAACAATCACCTGGAAAAATTCTACTCCAAGACTCCATGTAAGAAGGCCTGGAAGACAGATGCCTTTTCTTTTCTTTTCCTTGGAGAGGAATGTTCCTGTATGCCTTTCCACCCTTTTCACTGATATCTGGACTACTTCCAAAGAAGAAGGAATCAACCTAGATCATTGTGATGATTTCAGTCTGGCCCAGGCAACAGTGGTTCTCCCTTCTTTTGAAATTGGCCAGGAGCAATTACCACAAGCTTCCTTGTAGACTTGATCTACTCATACAAGAACAGGGATGTTTGATAAATTCAAACCCCAAACAACTTCATTTTACTGCCTGGATGTTAGGGTCTTAATACCTTTTGAGCATCTGTTTACTGAGGATGTGCAACAGATATTAATGGAGGCAAGAAAGTCTATTACTAGAAAATCAAATATTTAAGCAAATGGAAAGGTTTTCTAGTTGGTGCCAGCAACATAAACAGCACCCATTCAGGGCTAGTGTTTCTCTGGTTTTATAATATTTGTGTGAGTAACTTTCCTATGGCCTGTCTTACTCCTCTCCCCTCTCTTTCAATGCAGTCTCATGTCAAAATGTTCTTGAAAGGCTTTTGCATAATAGGCTTTTAAGCAAACTGGTAACACCTGCTTGGGATCTTAATTTTGTGCTATGGTAGCTAAGACTACTTAATGGGTGGGAGGCACTGCTAGTTTCCAACCACTACTGGTTGATGTGGCTGAGATTCTTGATGGTCTCTTTTGGACATAAGCTTAGTGAGAACTTATGAACCTATGAACGATCCAGGTAAGATTATCAAAGACAGCTGGAGGTAAGCAAAGTGAGAAGCAATAAGAGACGCAGTTGTTTAATGTAAGCAGGCTGCAAAGTTAATTAACATGATCAAAATTCTAAAAAGTAGGCATATGGGATACCTTAATGGATCATGGTCAGGTACGGGAATACAGGTAAAAGCCAAAAGGCTAATTAAACAAAATAATATGGGTGTTACAGTGACATATTTTTTGTTTTGAAAGGTTAAATGTAGAAAGGTATTTGATTTGTGGTATTATTTGATTGACCAGTAGTTGTGATTGTGCTGAGATTCAGCAAAGTAATTACATGATATGCAGGGCCACCTTGAGTTAATTTACATTACATCTACCTACAATTATAAGGATCATAAATCAGTCAGTGTGGGCAGGCATGCACAATGTTACATGCTGAGGGTACATACAGCATGCAGTCCTATAATTTTTTTTTGTTCCCCACAGCTGGCCATCAGCTGCTACCAGTGCTTCTCCTAATCCATTGGGTCGAATGAACTTGCCTGTCATTCCCCGCAGTTTCTTCAACCACATTCTGGGCTGGTGAGGAGATCAAGGCGTAATGACACAGTCACACTGCTGTTGAGGGAGTGATTTTATCTTAAGGCCTAACCCCTCCCCTTTGCACACACGGGTTTCCCAGGGGTTAGCATACAATGGGCATTGTGGTGTATCATCTGTGCCTCCTCACGCAACTCAACCAATGCCCTGTTACATTTGGCAAGGAGGTCTGTTGCCCCACTTAACTTCACACTCAGATTCTATGTAGCATTAGGAAAGCTCGCTAAGACTGGCTTACCAAGTGTAAGACAAAAATCATACATTTGAAGATTTATAAAGCTATAGCATGCTGAGAAAAGGGAAATATAGTTTTAAATATGTGCTTGTGTCCCTTTCTTTTCATGGAAGTGGACTGAATGTTCACTGCAGTCTAACCATCTTTGAAGGTTTAATATAAGACAATAAAACAACACCTGAAATTATTTCTACTACTATCACGTCAGTGCCATACATTCTTCTCCGAAAATGGAGAGTGGAACAAGTTCTTACTGTCTGACTGGTATAATGATCACTGACCCTCTACCAGCAATCTTTGATGTATAAAATCTGCCTGAAAATGGTCAGAAAACCTTATTTGTGTTATGAGGAAGTATTTTCTTGAATAATGAGGGAAAAAAATGGATGCTGAGGTCACTCTAAAAGGAAACAGGCATTAATAAGAGGGTGACGATGCTGTGATGGTATGAAGACTGAAGTGTCCTAGTGCATGAGCGAGCTGAGTAGGGAAAAAAACAGTCGACTGTAATGTTCTTTTAAAATATGAGATATGAGATTGTGTGTTGAGATGTTTACTGACAAAAAAATGAGACGCATGGTTAAAAATAGGCAGTGCATTGTTTGACATAAGTAAGTCACTGGGTTATGGTGTCCAGTTGCTCTTCTGCTTCCACAAATGTACATAAATGAACACACATTTCTGACATTGTTAAAGCCAGAGTATAATGGATAAACCTACAACTGGAATATCAGCACAGTGTGCATGAAATGAGTAGAGCTAAGCCTGGAAAAGTTATTCTTTACAATTAACTTTTCATCTGTCTGCGCCGTAATAGAATGCGATTTGTTCTATGGGTTGTCCATGTGTTGTAAAATTTGGTTGATGTCAGAAAGCAGGTGTTTAACTAGAGGTAGGAGTTTATTTGAAAGGGCACTGAGTTAGTAGACCAAAAATTTTGGAGCCCTATCTCTGCTCAGCAAAATGTGAGAAAATTATTGGAGAGATGGTTCTCATATTTATAGATGTACTTCTTTGCTGGAGTTGTGAGTTCATGTCTTTATTTATTTGTTTACTCTTTGTTCACTGGGGGTAGAGTGCTCATCCAGATGGACTGTTCAGATTCAGCCTGTGAGAAAACATAATATAATGTAGTATGCAGTACAGAACTGTGTAGAGCAATGTAGAATTATAGGCTTTATACATGAAGTTTAAATATATCTATATCTATCTTATATATATATATATATATATATATATATATATATATATATATATATATATATAGACAAATATTGACATATCTATAGCTCTTTCTCTCTCTCTGTATCTAACTTTTTGTCTCTCTCTCCCTCCTTCTCTCTCTCTATATATACATATATATCATTCACGCCTATATGCTTTTTGTGTACTTTGTCAACACCCATAGCACCTTGTAGTATCTATACCTTTTTTGGGTCTGGCTTCTTTAACTAAATGACTTACCAGCTAATAACAGGCAACATTAGAAATGGCAAGGAGTAATTAACAAAAATGACACAAAGATTGTTAATTCAGGATGCCATACAATAGAAAAAATCATAGGTTCATAGGAAGTTACTAGGCTAGCAGCCCTAGAGCCCTTACAGGCCTAGCCATGGTGATCCAGAGTTGCCTCAATTGTCCTTGGTTCATAGGTAGGTACTAGGTTATCGGCCCAAGGGCCTACGCAAGCCTAGCCAACAAGGTTCCCTGGCTTACGCCACCCAAGCAAGTTATTTTCCTGTGCCACTGATGAGCAGACACACAGAAGTGATCCCCGGGGTGTATTTCCTATTTCCCATCCACTCATCAAGATTTTTCTTGAAGAGTGCTAATGAAGAACTTTGCTTGACATAGATGGGTAACCTGTTCCAGAGTATGGATGCTCTAACCCCAACTAGACCTGTCCATGAGAGACTTAGGTGCCACTCCTGGGGTGAATTTGTGGTCTCCCCTCCATTTGTCCAGGTTGTGCTTCAATAGGGTCAGTGAGGAGCTCTACAACACATGAATTGGAAGTTTATTCCAGAGTAGCGGCAATCTCTGGAAGATATATTTGTTTCTCCAGCATGTTCTGTTAATGTCAGGCTAGGTTGAGATCCCTAGAGTGAGTGACTCTTGTGCTATCTGACTTGTGGATGTGCAGCATATCCATCAGGGTGGGCAGGGTAAGAGACTGTGCTGTAGGCCAGGCACAAGTCGACTCTCAGCAGTCTATGTGATACAGAGTATAGTGACAGGGCTTTCAGTCTATCCATGTAAGTCATAGTTTGAAAGCCCTGTATTTTCTTGGTAAGAAACATCGGTGGTCTCTCCAGCTGCTGCAGGTGTCTGGTGAGGTACATGCAGAAGGGAGCATTCTACTCTGTTTGAACTTGGAGGGATGCTTTCAATATTATCCCTAGCAGGGAATTCCACTTTATCAGAGGGGATAATAGTGCACTTTTTTTGCATTTAGTTTTAGACAGTGGCTTTGGCATCAGCCATTTTTCTGTGTTAGCCCCTCCTGTAATGTGTTAATATCATTGGGGGACTCAATGATTGCACCCAATTTGCAATTGTCAGTGAACTTGGTAAGCCAAATGCTGTTGACTTTAACCTGGACTTCTGAGAAATAGATTCCAAACAGTAAAGGGCCCAGCATAGATCCTTGTTATATGCCACTGGTGACAGGTCTACTGGTAGAAGTGCAGTCACCAACTTTGATAATATGTGTTCTGTCGGTGAGCCAGTTGGCTGCCTGTCTAGTGATGTAAGGGTTAATTCCCAGATGGGAGAGTTTCTTAATGATACATGAGTGGGGGATTATGTCAAAAGCCTTGGCTAGGTCAAGATAGGCATTATTCACTGTCTTACCTTCATCTAGGGCTTTGGTGACTTTCTTGAAGAAGTCTACTAGGTTTAATAAGCATGATCTACCCTTAACAAAGTCAAACTGGGTTGAGTCTAGGTCGCCTATGTCCTTGTTGGTAAGGTCCATTATGATTCTTTCCATGGCCTTGCAGATGAGGCTGTTTAGACTTATGCATCTATAGTTCCCAGGGTCAGTTTGAGGCTGTGGTTTTGACCTTGGGGAATGCAGATATGACCTGATTTCTAGAGCTACTAGGCAGAGGACTGGTGTGAGGTATGTTTTTAGGTATGGGTGATGGGGACAGGGGGGGGGGTGAAGTTTGCAGCAAATTTGTCAGCTAGCAGGTTGGCAATTTCCTTTCAGTACAGTATGATTGGTACCATCTACTACCGATTTGTCAGATAGCTGGGTATTCCCTTTTAGATTTCAGACATAGTTAAAGAATACCTTATGATTACCCTTAGCTAGGGATGGTATTTTAACTTTGTAATTAGCTTTAGGGGTCTTTACAATATTTTTGATTTGCTTGTTCAAACTGTGGAGGGAATTCTTCCTCTGCTGAGTCAGTTCCCTCTTGTTCTTAGACACCAGTTTCTTCCTTTTGTTATATAGTCTGTTTATACTTGAGGTTCACCAGGGTGGCTTGTTTTTTTGGGGGGAGGACCTGGCATAGCCGAGTCTATAAAGTTGCTTAAGTGTTTATACAGGGCATTTGCGTACACCTCTGCATAGGAGTCACTGTTATCTGTGATTGCAGGGGGTATAAAACTTTTTATACCATCACTTAGTAGGCTGTAGTTTGCTTTGGAAAGGTTTTTTAGTTTTTTTTTGCTCATGTGGTGGAGACAGGTTCAGTAGCTACTTTGAACAAGACTGATTTATGGTCCTACCTTACTAGGGAGGGCATCACATGGGGGGAGAGCAGTGACCCCCCTGTGTTGGTGAGTACTATGCCTGCGACATTTGAGCCCCTAGTGGGGGGTGCAGACTATCTGTTCCAGAGCATTTGTATTGACAAAGTCTAGGAACCTCTGGGCGAGCATGTTCGTATTCATGTATGTCACCTAGTTGATGGAAGGACAGTTGAAATCTCCCATGACTAAGGTGTTGGACTTTATGGCGAGTGACTCCGGTAAGTCCAGGTAGGTGGTGTGCTTTTATGTTCATGGTGGGGGACCTATAGCTAGCAATGATGTGGTAGGGTATTTTGTCCTATAGTTAATTGGACATGGAGTAGTTTGAGAGAGTTGTACTGTATGACCAGTCTCAAGGTGCACTTGGATTTAATGAAGATAGATACACCTCCAAATTTGGTTCTTTCAATCTCAGTTTGAGGTCTAAACATGTGGAAGGCATTGTAGCCTTGCATGGCTGGGGTGCTCTCTGTGGCTTTGAACCATGTCTCAGTGACTGCACAGACATCAGCATCTTCCAAGGTGAGGAGTGCTTCCAGAGAATGCAGTTTAATTTTAGACTACTAACATTAAGCAACAAAACCTTAAGTTTGAATAATCCAAACAGCAACGGAAGCTGGTGTGGAGCGGCCAAACACCAAAACTGACGCAGGATACACCAACTGTTATTGTAAAGTGAAAGGAAACCTTTCTCTTAGTCCACTCTTCAAAGAACAAAACTTCAAGGAACAAAACTTCCAAACGGAAATCACCACGCTAACTCTAGCAATGTGGAGCAACAAATCCTTTAATCACAGTGAGCGCTTTCGCCATGCGGCTTCTTCAGACTGTATTACATAGATAAAAACTCAAACAGTTATTTTTAAAACATATCCCGTCCCCCCATTGGTTAAAAACATCATAGCACATATACAATTAACTAAAAATAAAATCAGTCAATCCCCTTCAAGACGCATTCATACAATGCAGACCGCTTCATCACATACTGGAAGTATTCACGAATAACCAAAGTGTATGTCACTTCGTACAAACATTAATAAAAATAAGACAGATACAAAAAATGCATTTCATAGCCCCTCTAATAGAACCATAAGCATACATCGTTGTGAAACAACTTAAAAACAATTTACTGATCTACGCTGAAACGCTTATCATATGAATAAAATTAAACCTACACTTACTAATGTAAAATCATCAAGTCTTGAAAGAAACAAATAAACCATGCTCCTTCTTCAACTTTCAGACCGCTACACTAATAAACAACGGGACCACGTTGTTCCTAAAAATGTCGTCACCGTAAACTTAAAGGGGACGACAATAAGGAGTCAGACAGCTAGTACTCAAGCTCTGTAGTGGATAATTCCACATAAAAACAGGGAAAGATACAGCTTACATTTAAAATCACTCCTTCTGCCAGAAAAAACAATCAAGAGACAGACAGTGTATTGTGGATTTTTCCACAACGGACATTGAAAATCACTACTCCTGTACGAAACCCTAAATAAGACGGACCACTCCATAGACTGAGGATAAAAATAAAAATAAAAATAATATTACAACGGAATTAAACAGAGCTCATATACTTCGAATACTCTGAACAACAGTGTGTATAAAGCATACAGGCGTTGACATCGCCTGAACTTACTACACCTCCGCACATAGACCTGGACATGTCATGGACCAAAACAGTCATGTTAAACTAATATTGATCTTCGTGAGATCACACCTGACAGTGCGGTAACTCTCTAGGGGTGCTGTATCCCAGGATCTCAGCGCTGATTAAATATATATATATAAATAGAGAGAGCTGGGCCACAGCTCTAATGGTGTGTGGGTATAAAATGTCACTCAAGTATAAACACAAAGGGCAAATCCGTTGCTGTTTGGATTATTCAGTTTTGGTGTTTGGCCGCTCCACACCAGCTTCCGTTGCTGTTTGGATTATTCAGTTTTGGTGTTTGGCCGCTCCACACCAGCTTCCGTTGCTGTTTGGATTATTCAGTTTTGGTGTTTGGCCGCTCCACACCAGCTTCCATTGCTGTTTGGATTATTCATTTTGTTTTTGCTGGTGTGACATCCTACGTTCGGGGGTAACACTTGATTTGATTTAAAACCTTAAGTTTGTCTCAAGAAATGTTGTTGTTTTGACATTACCTAAAAAAGGTGCTATGGGGGAGACAAGTGCCTTTGCCAGTATCCAAAAGCCTAGAGGAGACAGGTGTAGACCATCTCTGGCAAAGCAGCATGGCCTGTGGACCATGTCTTCCCACGTTGACAGATACCAGATCCCCCTGGACTGATGCCAAAAGCTAAGCCAATTGTTAAAGTCATAATTTTTTGTTTATATTGTGGCATCAACCTGGGTGAAGGTAGAATGCTGCTTAGGGCTAGGGTCATACTTGCCTGGAACACATAATCTGAGAGTTCAGTCATGTCTCTCTTCATATAGTCCAGACAGGTATGTCTCAAGTCATTCATCCCAACATGGACTATGACAGAGCCATAATGGTACTTGTTGTTGAGTGACTTGATTGCATATGTGATTTGATGGAGCTTGACACCTGGCATATAGCTGACCGTGACCTTCTCCTTGTCTAGCCTAGTGAGGGGGACATCTGTGTGTCTCACTGTGGAGTCACCTATGGCCAAGACATTAGGTTTTAAGGTGTTTTGCCTTATGGACTTATTTGCTGAGACACTGGTATATATGTTATTATGTGTAGTGGTTTCTATTTGCATAGCAGTGTGTGCATGTGGTTTACATTTTGGAGGTTTCTGATCTTTTGATAAGCTTCTAGTGAGTACCTCCATGTATGCTGGTTTATGTGTCATGACCTCATTTTGTGTGAGAGGTGAAGTGTGTATGCTGACAACCTGTTTAGTGTCTGGTTTGTTGTGACATGAGATAACTGAGAGAGTTGTACTGTTAGGTTTTAAGGTGTTTTGCCTTATGGGCTTATTTGCTGAGACACTGGTATATGTGTTATTATGTGTAGTGGTTTCTATTTGTATAGCAGTGTGCACATGTGGTTTACATTTTGGAGGTTTCTGATATTTTGGTAGGCTTCTAGTGAGTACCTCCATGTATTCTGGTTTATGTGTCATGACCTCATTTTGTATGAGAGGTGAAGTGTGTATGCTGACAACCTGTTTGATGTCTGGTTTGTTGTGACATAAGATAACTGATTCCAATTTCATAGTGTAATTACATCTCGCACACAGGGTAGTTGTTTGTTTTAGGAGTAAGTAGTTGTCAGTATACATAAGGCAATTACTATATTGCCTCAGGATGCCCATGTCAAATAGATTGGCCAGTGAAATGATGGGAAAATGCCCGTCCATTATAATAGGTTTTACAGTATGTACTATTAGGGAAGAGAGTGGGCTAGTTTGACCAGTTGTTGTGCTAAGACTAACAAAGGTGCCTGTTCTATTGAAAGCTATGAATGATAAGTATGGCAACGCTGCTCAGTGCGCCCTTAGTAGAGTAGAGAAGCTTGGAAAGGTTCCATTGACAGATGTCTAGGGAAAATTTGACTTTCAAGGTGTTTGCATCTATATAGGGCACCCCTAGCCCATTTTGTATGGTGCACTGCAATGTGCAAACGTGAGGCTTAAATACAGGTGAAATTAATTTCACTTTTAACCTAATCTACCAATAGGAAAGCACACAATGAATCTTCCTCCAGTATTTCCCAGCTCAGACAAGACTGGATCCACATTCATCTGTGACACGAGTGCAGGGGAGCCCTTCTTAATGTAAGATGTCTGGTTTTGTGCTCAAGTATATCAATAACAGGCTAGATTCAGCAGGTCTGAATATAGTCTATGCTATCTAGGTATCAGAACAGTGCAATCAAGTGCAGAGAAGTACAAAAAAGCACTTAGCCCTTTGTATGTTTCCCAGCTCTGACAGACCAGGTAAACACCTACTGCCATGAGATGAACAATCCCAGTGCTCCGAATGCAAAAACACATTAAAGGAGTATCCAGAGTGAAATGCCACCACAAGCAAACTTAAATGGTCCAAAATGCTGCCACAAGCAAACTTAAAGATATAGATACAGCAGTGTACTTTAAATGGCTTATAAAAGTGTGATTATTCAATAAAAGTACTTTGCTTTGAATAAATGAGTCAAGAGACACTCAATTGTACAGAGTTTATAAAGGCACTAAAAACAAGATAAGCTGATTAATAAGCCCTCCAGCCAATAAAACTAAATTTCTAAATCTCAAGTGTTTCCCCAACCTCAACAGACCAGGCTACTTCCCAATCCACTAGATGTAAAATCCACTGACCTCTTTTGTATAAAAGCAATTGTTTAATTGTTTGCTAGAGTGTAAAAATACACTACTTTATCCAACTGCTAGCTAGATAATGAAGTCAGATAAAGTAGAACAGACAATGGGAAGCAAAATGCACTTTTTCAAAATAAACACAAGGAAAGGCAAATAAATAATTCAGGATATTGACTGCAGTGTAGAAAAGGATGAGCTTATTTAGCTCAGTTTACAGTAGGGTTGGGCAGCTTAAAATCACCAGGTTTAAAAAGCAGATCAACAAGCAGGAGGGTGGGTCACAAAAACAGCAGGGAATCACCAGCAGTGCTTTAGTTTATGCAGGCTTCATATATTTTCAAAGACAGAGGCCCAGAATTTTATTGAGTATTTAAGTATCACTCGAGACAATTTAACCAATGAAAAAACATATGAAATGTGCAGCCTAGATAATGTGTGTCCACTTCTCACATAGAACAAAAAATTGTCACAGTTTGCCTCTTATTATTCATTTTTGCATATTTATGCAAATACATTCTTAACTATGAGACCTACATGCTGTTGAGGGGAATGATGTAAAACACCATGGTAGAAAACAGGAAACTTCATTGTCAATGTCCATTTATGTCATACTATACTGGAGATACTACCAGTTGTTTGTTAATAATTATGTAAATAAGCAATATTTACAAATGTACTTAATACTTCAAAAATAAATGACTTACAGTCTGTTGCATAGCATCAGGTGAAGCCACAGATGTTGAAGAAAACTGCCATTGATATTTGCACTGTACGTTGCACATCCTGAGAGATATTCAATGTTATTTATATTGCTAATTATACAAAAAAATATGTGTTTTCATATTTCTGTATATACCTCAATAACACATACTCAGAGAGGAGTTTTTTTTGCAGTCATATGAAATCTTTTGTCTGGTTAACAAAAGTGTTCTAGCAATATATATCTAGGTTGCACAGTTTTCAGAACAACACAATTTGTGAAACTTTAGCGAAACAATATAATTCTTGGTTTGTAAGTATTATAATATATTACAGTATTTATGGAAAGACTACGAATGCACTATTATCTCTGTAAATAATATGTTTTACTGTAACACTGACATTTGCAAAAGCTTTAATAGTTTTTACTGTTCACAAAATATTTACATTTGTTTAAATTATGTTTTTAAGTTGATTTTTCAGAAAGTGCTCTTAAATACAAAGATGTGTACAAGCTACTAGAGCTGAGACATTTCACACCACATAGGAGTTAATGAGATATGGAAGTAGCGATATTTGTCAAACTGATGTTAGATCGATATTCTTAACTCCTAATCGATTTGATGACAGCATAAAAGGAGACCATCTACTGACCCAGGAAATTACAGACCATAACTTTGACTAGTCTTATATGTAAGGCTATGGAAAGAATAATCACAAACCTGATAAATAATGACATAGGAAACCTCCAAACACTGGACCTGACCCAATTCAGCTTTGTCAAGGGCAGGTCATGCCTTTTGAATCTGGTGGATTTCTTTCAGAAAGTCATTAAGGCCATGGATGAGAGTAAAACAGTATATACCGCCTACCTTGACATGGCCAAGGCATTTGACACAATTCCCCACTCAGGTATTATAAATAAACTCACAAAAATGGGCTTACATCCCTACATCACCAGACAGATAGCCAATTGGCTCATGAATAGGACACATGATTAAAGTTTTAAGATGCCAGTTACTAGTGGTGTGCCACAAGACTCAGTGCTGCAACCACTCCTGTTCAGAATATACTTCTCTGAAGTCAAGGCTGATGTGGAAGGCCTCTGGATGACAAAGTTTGCTGATGACTGCAAGCTGGGAGCAATCACTGAATCTTCCTATGATGTATATATCCTTAAGCAGGGTCTAGGTTAGGCAAATGATTGGTGAAGAACCATGGCTTAAAACTAAATGTGAAAAAATGCATTATCATATGCTTTTGGAGTCAAATACTCATACAAATTACAACATCAATAGCACACCCCTAAGAGAAGACTCAGAGGTGAGACATCTAGGTACACACATATATAATAGCCTGAACATTGATTGCCATGTGTCCACAATGGTGAGGAGGTCCTTTTATGTGGCAAAACTTATAAGGAAATGTATGGCATCCAGATCCAAAGAAATTATAGTCCCATTGTACTCAGCCCTTATTGGACCAATAATCGAGTACAATGCACCATTTGGCATGTACTTGACTAGGCACTTGCAGCAACTGGAGTGACCTCAGAGGTTCTTCACAAAGAAAATAAAGGGTGTAAACAACATGAACTATGTGGATAGACTAAAAACCCTATCCCTTTACTCTGTCTCCTACTGACTATTAAGGGGTGACATATGCCTGATCTAGAAGGCACTCTCAAACGCAGCCATGATGGAGCTGCAACACATCCACAAGTCAAACAGGGTTACCCAGTCTAGGGATCTAAACTTGGTCAGCAACTCAAACAAAACATGCTGGAGAGACAGATATATGTCTGCCCCTTGTTTGGAACGGGCTTCTTATTCACATTAAGCAGAGCCCTTCCCTGGCCCTCTTTAAATGCAGTTTGGATCAATGGACAGGGAATCACAAATTCACACCTGGGGCAATGCATATGCCCCTTATGGACAGGGGCAATCTGTAAAATACTCAATGTATAGACACAAATTCATGCCATCCTTATGACCCTAGGGCACATATATTGGGTAAGATCTGGTTATATTGGCTAGGCTTGTAAGAACCTTAAGCCGTTACCCTAGTAATTTCCTATGAACCTATGAACTTTGACCCAATAATGTTGCATTGCAAATGTCGACACCTGTCTGACCATGCTCATCAAAATGTGAGCACTGTGCTAGTATTACTCCTTGGAACATGCTATATTAAAACAGTGTTTTTTGCTGCAAGGGCAGGCTCCCCTGTACTCCCTATGTGGGTGCCTGTGACCACACACACCTTCTTCTAATAATGTATAGTAACTCCATGATCGCACAATCCCTGGGGAAGGGATATTTTCCCCTTCCCTGGGGATCATCCTTTATCACACAACTGTTGAGTATATATATATATATATATATATATATATATATATATATATATATATATATATATATATATATATATATATATATATATATATATATATATATATAGTTGACCAATATGTGTAAACTATATAGTTGACCAATATGTGTAAATTATATACAGGTTGATCTTTGCCATGATTGATCAAACTAATATAGGTATATGATTAAAATGAGGGTTAGTACTAAAGCCATAAACAAAAGCTGATATAACTAAGATATTTATATTTTTATAGTATTTATCCAGGAAGTAGGGAAGGCAGTTAGAAATGGGTAGGAAAAGGTGTGAGGGGGTGAGTAGTGATGTTTGATGGTAAAATTCTTGGGCTAGGCTTATATAGGCTCCAGGGCTGTTAGCCTAGTACACACCTATGAACCAATAAAAATGATGGCATGAGAGGGGATGGGGGAATACATGAGAGTGGGTTGCAAAGTGCAAGCTAAAGAAATATGAGTATTTCATGGAAAATATGAAATTAAAATGATTACAGGAGATAAGGCTTAGAGTATTGGCCATTATAAGGTAAGTAAGGCCTTTCCACGAGTGGGTTATTCAAAAATAGAGAAGTTGCTCAGTAAACAAGGAGAGAATATTCTCTTCTGAATAAACTTCAGCTGTGTGTTCCCAGTGCCCAGGGTAAAGTAAATTAATTACAATTTGAATTAACAGAATCTGTAAGTCTTACTTTTTCAAAACATAGTTTTGAAATCTCTTTTAGGGAGCTATTGTGTCTCATTTGTTATTATCTCTGCCTCCCAGCCTCAAGCTTTGTGGTTGAATCCTGTCTCTGTCTGACTATGGTGTGCTTGTTCTTCTTATATCTGCTGGGGATTTTCCTGGGTACTCAAGTTACCTTCTGGCTCCCAACGACATACTGGTTAACTGGCTTCTCTTACCTGCCCCTAAATATTATGTTTATCCTTCCTCTTACTGCTACAAATATATGGCTGAAAATTGTCAAATGGACGAGGTCACTTACATCATCATCATCATTCTCTTTTGGCTTTGCCCGTTAGGGGTCGTCACAGCGGATCATCTCTTTCCATTTCTTCCTATCCTCTGCATCTTGCTTTGTCACACCAACCGCCTGCATGTCCTCTCTCACCACGTCCATAAACCTTATCTTAGGCCTTCCTCTATTCCTCTTACCTGGCAGCTCCATCCTTAGCATCTTTTTCCCAATATACCCATCATCCCTCCTCAGCACATGTCCAAACCAATGCAATCTCGTCTCTCTTGCTTTGTCTCCAAACTGTCCAACATGAGCTGACCCTCTAATATGCTGATTCCTAATCCTATCCATCCTAGTCACACCGAGTGCAAATCTTAACATCTTTAACTCTGCCACATCCAGCTCTGACTCCTGCCTTTTTGTCAATGCCACTGTCTCCAACCCATATAACATAGCTGGTCTCACTACCCTCTTGTAGACCTTCCCTTTCACTCTTACTGGTACCCGTCTGTCACAAATCACTCCTGACACTCTTCTCCACCCATTCCACCCTGCCTGTACTCTCTTCTTCACCTCTCTTCCACATTCACCATTACTCTGAACTGTTGATCCCAAGTACTTAAACTCGTCCACTTTTACCAACTCTACTCCCTGCATCCTCACCATTCCTCTACCCTCCCTCTCATTTACACACATATATTCTGTCTTAGCCCTGCTGACCTTCATTCCTCTGCTCTCTAGAGCATATCTCCACCTCTCCAGAGTCTCCTCAACCTGATTCCTACTCTCACTACAGATCACAATGTCATCTGCAAACATCATAGTCCACGGGTCACTTACACAGTTAATTAATAAAATGAAAAAAACATCTTAGAACATGCTGGAAAATTAGGAAGGAAGTATGTACCAGCTGTGTGGAACATGAGGTACACTCCACAGAGTCAAGAAAAAACTGACATGGCTTACATATAGGCTGCACCATGAAATACATTTTTCTATTTTATTTAAGTGCATATTCAAAATGTTTTTTTGTTTGGGTTGTTATATTATTCAGCCTATTTGCTTACATTGTGCAGTTTCTACAGCCCTGAATTGCAACTTGCATGCTGTAGTAGTTATTTAAGCAATAACCGATGGCGTGGTGTGGTATATTGAAGATTTACCTACGGTTGGCATGGTTTAATCATGAGGGCGAAGCCCGAGTGATTAAATAAAGCCAGCCATGGGTAAATCTTCAATATACCACAACCATGGAGTCAGTTATTGCTATTATACAATGACATTACTTAAGAAAAAAAAAACTTAATTTTCTTAAATAATGTCTTTGTATAACATCTCATTACTGTTCTTCCGCCGGTGGTGGTGTACTGCTTCCTTGTATTGATGTACTGTGCATGCATATGGGACTTCCATTTCCACGCATACCCAGTACATCAGTGCTTTGAAATGGAAGCAGTGGAAAAAAGAATGTCTCCGTTGGTCCGTTTGTTTTTTTTTTAAATTAAAAAAAAAGTTTTGGACACTTTATACCAATGGAAAAAAAGTCTGGGCAACCGGAGCTTTTTCCGTTGGTATAGTGTGGGATTTACAACGGGCACACTGGCCAATCAACGTGCACGTTTTGGAATATTAATGGGGGGGTCATTGCATCATTTAACTTTTTAATATAGACACGCTGTTAAATATTAGTCTTGTTTGAGTTTGCATGTTGTCTGCCATAATGTTGCCATTTTTTGTTGTCTTCTTAGTCATAACATGGGTGGTGTAAGAAATGGAAATGCACTTGTCAGTTGCTAGTTACAGCTATCATTTGGCAATATCTGATAGGTAGAAGTGTGATAGTAAAAACAGATATGGAATTTATTAGACAATATTTTATAGGATGACCCATGTCTGAAACTCCTGCTTTCACTGACATCATCCTTAGACGGGTAAAAATTATGCAGAATTACAGGTGAGCATGAAAGAAAAGAAAAATTATGCCAGAATGTACCAGTGATAACAAAGAAGTTAACTAAAATATAGGGCAAATCATCTGCTACTTTGAGTAAATAATTTATCAGTTGCACCAGTTTGTTTCACAATTTCTTAATAATGTAGGCACATATATTGCCTAATATTGCTCATTTCTTATTTCCAGGTTAAAACGTGTAGAATGATATCTGATGTAAAATGTTGCATAAGTAATTTTGCAACATATTAGCAAAATGTACTTTTCAGTTAGCTGTTCACCTTGTGATTAATTTGTCAGGAAGATTTCCTTTTTTTGTCTCTGTTTTTAACAAAACAGGAGGCACTTTGCCTTTGTTAAGGTATTAATATACTAAGGTATTAATAGAGAGGTGATGTCGATGACTCCACACCATCTCCACAGTCCATAGCAGTACTGAAGGGTAATACTCCAAATTTACTTTTTACATCTACTAGGTTTTTCATGAATAACCAACTAACATGCCATTTTGTAGTCTAGACTGATTTTTATTTTTTTGTTATTTGCTTAAGTGCCTGCTGGGGAAGGATCTGCATTTAATTAAATGCCAGGAAAAAAAAAAGCATTATACTGAACTTATATATCAATAAAGAATGCAGGACGTTAGATACAATTTGATAACCTTAGAATCTTAAAATAACTGGGCTGAGCCTGAAATTGCTCAATGTCAATGCAGTACCTCTGGTAAAAATATAAATAAATAAATACATCTCATGTATACAGTAGTTGGGGTCTGGCAGCATTTCACAGATTGAACACCTGCTTGTCAACATCCCTTCCTCTGGAGGAAAAAAAACTGGAGCAGAGGAAAGCTCTGATTACTGGTAAGAGCATAAATTGATAGGTTATAGAGCAAGGAAAGTGCATTTTGCAGAACAGCTGGGACCCAGAGCTGGCAGTCTCATTACAGTAAGCCACTGCTATTTACATCCTATAATAGAGCTTTGTAGCTTGATTATATTCACAGAGGAGAGGTCATTACAGATACAGTGTTTTTGTGTGCAGTTTAAATAGAATGCAACTCTTTTTTTGTAAGTTATATTTATAACATAAAAAGCAAAATCATTATAGATCTTGTATGTGCACTCACTACTCAAACTTATTTTATGTGAACTCACTGCAGAAGCTCTGTGCTGCAAATCTGCTGTAGAGGAGATGAATCGCCATTTGTGAGCTACATTTGTGGGTTAAAATATTACTGATACTATAATCTTTAAAGGCCTGCATAGAAAGGAAGGAAGGAAAGAGAACAAACAGGTGGACAATTGCCTTCATGTAGCCACTCAGGTATCTAAGTAGTCACATGAATGGTAGAAAGCCCAACTTGTGTAATAATTATTATTAGAGAATGTGTAAACTGTACATTAAACCCTGATTGGGGAAAGAATATACAGGTAATGCCCGCTGAAAAACAAGTCTCCTGCTTCATGGCAGCATATTAAGCTGCCATGAAAATCAGACAGTTATGAAGCAAAAAGGCTACCATTTTTTATGCTCGCTAAACAGCACTTTGCTATAAAGGGAGCATAAAATGAACTGAAAAACTAAATAAAAGAAGAAAAAAAAGTAAAAATCATGTGTTTGTGTATGTTTGTGTGGGCATGTGCACGTGTGTGAGAGTGAGTGAATGTGACAGATGGCTAGATGAGAATGCTGACTGCAACAGGCAGTCCATCAGCATCAGTTTGTTAGAAATCAAGAGGTATAAAATTCTTAATAATAGCAATTTGTGACTAATTTTAATCCTTAGTGAAAGCAAAACTACAGACAGTAAAGGGGGTGGGGAGATGGTTCATAGGTTCATACTAGGCTATCTGCCCTAGGGCATTTATAAGCCTAGTCAGAATATGTTTGGCTTTCGCCACCCATTTTAAATTTATTTTGCTATGCTCTTTTTTGAGGTTAGTATACTGTGCCTCTGTCTAACAGTGACACAGAAGTGATACCCGGGGTAAACCTACGATCTCCCATCCACTCATCAAGATTCCTCTTGAAGAGAGTCAATGAGGGACTCTGCCTAACCTGGACTGGGATTTCATTCCAGAGTGAAGGGAGCCTCTGGGTTATGAATCTGTCCCTCCAGCATGTCCTATTTATTTCAGTGCTGAGTGTGGTACAAAGAGCTGCAATGCTTGCATTTTGTGTGTGTGTTTCATTTATTTGTTCAGAATCAGAAATCAAGATGTTAAATAAAACGTAGGTGTATGCACGCATGTTGTGTGTGTGTGTGTGTGTGTGTGTACACTTATATCATGTCTCCTAAATGTCCAGATATTTGCTTCATATTTTTGGTGTATTCCTCATAATGGGAGTAGGGTGTGGTGTAATGAGTTGCAATGATTGCATTCTGTGTGTGTGTTTCAGTTACTTGTTCACAAGCAGAAAGTGGGAGGATAAATAAAGTGTGTGCGTGTGTGTGTGTGTTTACATCACGCCTCTCAACTGTTCAGATTTTTGCCTCATATTTTTGGTCTATTCCTCATAAAAACTGTGAATTTCTAGCAAATCATTGAGAACTGAAGTCATTAAATAATGACAGATGTTTGAGTTTCAGACTTCATATCCTACAGAAAATGCATGCTAACCCAAAATCTGTTATTCTAGCAACATTCTAAGTTTAAAACAGCAATATTTAAAATCTATTTTCTGGCATTTGATCCCCACCATTATTATTGACGTTGTCCAGATTCCTTACATTAAGAGGTTGAGAAGTATGTTTCACATCAGTGTGTATGTTTGTGTTGTTTGTGTGTCTGTGGTTGTGTTTTTGAATGTGCGTGCGTTTTTCTGTGTATGCATGTGAGTAGGTATGTCAGTACTTCTGAATATGTGTATGTGTCTAGGCATTAAGTACTTACATATCTTATATTTCTGATGTAAAATATTTCCTCCAGCAAAAAATAAATATACTAAAGAAAGTTTGATTCATTAGACAAATGATCTATTTTACATAAAAATCTATAAAAATAGATATACAATAAAAAAAGAAAGAGAAAGAGAGAAATGCAAAATAATTTTGTAAATAGCCAATTCTCTAAGCACAATAATGCTCTCCAAGGTGTGTGTTTCATGGAAATAATGCCCTTTCAGGGGTTTAGAGGCTCTCTGTCTTCAGCGTTGGGCCTCAGAACACCCCTGGGTGGTCTTTATTTCAACAGTAATACATTCCCTGTTGGGCATTATTGTTTGCTTAAGATATTTTAGAAAAACAAGGACTAATTAAATTTCTTCATCCATTTTCATGCTTTATTTGCAATATTTAATTATGGACACCTGAGTGCGACACCCTGATATCTATTTCTGCATTCTCAAAAGTAACAGAGCATGATAAAAATGAAATTAAACAAAAACAAATTGTCTAAGTAGCGTGCATATTTTTTACGTCACCTTACCTGGCTAATCATCATCTTTTTTCGGCTGTTCCCGTTAGGGGTCACCACAGCGGATCATCTGTTTCCATTTCTTCCTGTCCTCTGCATCTTGCTCTGTCACACCAACCACCTGCATGTCCTCTCTCACCACATCCATAAATCTTATCTTAGGCCTTCCTCTTTTCCTGTTACCTGGCAGCTTCATCCTTAGTATCTTTTTCCCAATATACTCAGCATCCCTCCTCAGCACATGTCCAAACCAATGTAATCTTGCCTCTCTGACTTTGTCTCCAAACCTTCCAACCTGGGCTGACC
The DNA here is from genome assembly GCF_019279795.1 of Protopterus annectens. Lineage (NCBI taxonomy): Eukaryota > Metazoa > Chordata > Ceratodontiformes > Protopteridae > Protopterus > Protopterus annectens. The sequence continues at coordinate 1,165,813,811 of NC_056733.1, read as the reverse complement.
CTCTAATATACTTATTCCTAATCCTGTCTACCCTCGTCACACCCAGTGCAAATCTTAAGATCTTTAACTCTGCTACATCCAGCTCTAATTCCTGCCTTTTTGTCAATGCCACTGTCTCCAACCCATATAACATAGCTGGTCTCACTACCCTCTCGTTTGTCACAAATCACTCCTGACACTCTTCTCCACCCACTCCATCCTGCCTGTACTCTCTTCTTCACCTCTCCTCCACACTCACCATTACTCTGAACTATTGATCCCAAGTATATCAACTCATCCACCTTCGCCACTTCTACTCCTTGCATCCTCACCATTCCTCTATCCTCCCTCTCATTCACACACATATATTCTGTCTTAGTCCTGCTGACCTTCATTCCTCTTCTCTCTAGAGCATATCTCCATCTCTCCAGTGTCTCCTCCACCTGTTCCCTACTCTCACTACAGATCACAGTGTCATCTGCAAACATCATAGTCCACGGGGACTCCTGTCTGATCTCGTCTGTCAACCTGTCCATCACCACTGCAAATAGGAAAGGGCTCAGAGCTGATCCTTGATGTAATACCACCTCCACCTTGGCTAATATGCACACTATTTAGACAATTTGTTTTTTGTTTGGGTAGGGGAGAGTGCAGATATTGAAGAGTTTTTGCGATACATTAACAGTACCACCACTTCTTTAAAATTTACTCACAATTACAACAATAACAAAATGAGTTATTTAGATGTGGAGATTAACTAAGATGATGAAACAGGTTGCTTTACGAGTAATATATACAGAAAACCGACATACTGCAATAGTTTATTGCACTATAGTAGTCACCACCTGGAAAATGTCAAAAAAGGTATAGTGGAAGGACAGTTTGTCAGATTAGCCCGGATGATTACTAAAGACAGTGTTTTTGTGGAACAGAGTAATAAGTTGAAAAATATGTTTCTGGAAAGAGACTATCCACAAAAATGATTAGAGCAAGTTTGCTTAGAAGTTGACATGAAAAGGAATAATGGGACTATTATACCTATTTTAAATTACAGAAAAGAACAATGTTCTGTTATTTCTATTAACACAAAACAGCAGGAAAAAGATGTTTATTCATGTTCCTTTGTCACTAAGTTTAGTTTAGATCATTTGGAAATTTGCAACATTTTAAAGAAGAACTGGCAAATTTTTGGTAGCTGTGAAGAAATATTGAGCAAGATAGGGCAGGTACCACACTTTGTTTTTAGGAGGGGATCATCTATGAAAAACATGTTGGAAAGATCGATTGACAGCCACAACACAAAGGAAAGATGAAAAGATTTGGCTTTTGTCCACAATGTGTTTACATCTTAGAAACTGACAAAATCAGAATAAATAGGTTTAAAATCACCTTTAGAAGTAACTATTGTTGTAACACAGTCGGGGTAGTCTATGCAGCATTATGCTGTCAATGTGATTGTTTTTATATAGGAAAGACCATTAGGCACCTGAGAGAGAGAATATATGAGCATAACAGAGATATAAAAAATAAGAACATTACGAACGCTTATATAAACATATAGAAAAACATGCTATACACCACTTTAAATTTGTAGTCTTAGAAAGAATAAGAAAAGATATACAGGGAGGTCCGTGGGAAGATAGGCTGGAATTTAAGGAACTATGTTGGCAAAAACAGCTTAATGCCTACGTAGTTCCCGGTCTAAACAAAAACATCAGCATTGGGAGTTATTTAAAACTACGTTCATACCTCTTTTAATGGAAGACTTTGGGGGAAGTCCTTTTATGGTCACACTTGTTTTAGTCAACCATTTATTAATCTACCTTTACTGTTTAATGTCATTGGATTTTAAATGTCATGTGATTTTTTTTAGGTATATATTGTGAAGTGAATTTGGTTTGTATATTATTCTGATGAAGTCTGATGTTATAGACAGACGAAAGGGCTAAATAAAGATTGTTTTGTTGGCACTGTTTTGACTGGTCCATTCATCACCTGGCCTGTGATTGTGGCGCCTCCAGGATTATCTGTCTAAAAAGATAGATTTGGGCACCAAGCCCTTCATAGCTTTCCTGCCACTGAAGAGAGGGCTCCCCTGAGGGCTTTTGAGGATTGACAGTTGGCTTGTGCTATTCCTTTGCTGGGCAGATAAGAAAAATCTTCCACAATTTAAAAAGTTATTTTATTGTATAAATATGCACCTCTTTAGGAAAGATATTTTAAAACTAGGAGTATATGTTTTAATGGAATGTCATGAAACTACTTTTAAATGTGGGCAATATTTTTTCCTGTCAGTTTAAAAGTTGCTTAAAGTAATTGAAAACCATTTTTCCCATGTAGAAGCTGTGCCTATTTTACTTTTTGGTACTGACAATATGTTTTAAAGTGCTTTTTACTGTGTATTTTGGAAAAAGTGAATATTAAAGACTTTTAATTTTTACTGGCTTTTGCTACTTGTTTTCCCCAAGAAAGAGGCACCATTTTCAGCTTAACCATGGAACAAACTACCAGTCCCATGGTTGCTACTAATTCCAGCCACAAAAAGAACAAGTTAAACAAAAATCCTTTGCCATCACAACAGGATAGCAATTTACCTCAGCCACAGTTTGGTAACTCTGCTGTGCTATAAATTGTTTCTCAGACCACTCATTTTTTAACTTGGGTCCCTCTGGTGTGTCACCTACAGCCAGCAACACCCTCTGCAGCTGTTAGGGTGTCCTTAGTAGACAGACAGAGTCAATCTTGTTGTTTCTTGGAGAAAGAACTGGAAAAGCTTCCATGTTTACTCAGAATGTTGTGCCAATGTCTGTGGAAGCTGCTGCTGTCATTAATAATTCTGCTGGCTGCATTTTTTAGGGCAAAAAGAAGCAGAAAACTAAACAAGTATCTACTCTTCAAATTTACTTAGACAGGAGTAGTTTACTAGGTCTGGCTCAAGGTTTAATTCAGACTATTTCTAGAATGTGTCAGTGCTTTCAGTGAGAGCACTGAGGTTTTTGAGTACCTCAGAAAACACTAGAGCTATTACAGAGGCAATTCCCAGAACCATCACCCATTCCCCCATTTCTGACAGCACTGGAGGATGCATGGGTCACTGTCTACAATTTTGCTGATAGTCAGCCAGCTGCCCCTAAAAAGGCAAATAGGATGTATAAAGTTCCTCAGTCTTTTAAAGTTTTTATACACTTTGCCCAAACCTGAGCCAGCAGCTATAGCTTTAGTTAATGCTACTCCTGCTAAACATTCGGTTAACTCCAATCCTACTCTTTCTTAACAAGAATGGGAAAATTAGTGATAAGTGTGGGAAATGTGTATGCTTCTGGTTTGAGTTTCAAATTTTTTTTGAATTTTCAGGCTTATGTGTTAAAGTTTATTCTGACTATTGTGAAATTGTGAGGAATACTGTGTATGCAGTTTCTTCTTGTGAGGAAACATCTGCTTTAAATAATTTAGATTCTTCAGTTGCACAAGTCACTAGTCATTGTTTACAGTGAGTGTATGACTCAGTTGATACTTCTTTCAGGCCTATGGCCAGTGGAACTGTTTTGAGGAGATTTGCGTGGCTGAATTCTCAGCATTTTCCAGATGATGTGAAATGGGATTTTAAATTCTCCTTTGGTTAGAGACTGTGTTTTTGGTTCCTCTGCTGCAGATGTTATCAAAAAGTGTGATGAAAGAGGTAAGTTTAATGCAGGGAATCTCTTAAGATTTTTCATTCCTCTTTTTCCAAATGTTCTAAGGAATTCTCTAACCTCTAATCTAATATTAGAAAAAAATAAAAATAAAATAAAATGAAATAAACAGCTTCAACAAAATGCTGGTAAACAGAATTAAAGAAGAAATGGCAGGGGGATTCCAAAAAGAATTCAGGACCACCCCCAAAACCCAGGCAGTCCAACAAGTTAGACTTACTTATTTAAGGTACCTTGTCCCTCCCCTCTCCCACCCCAGCAGTCCCTTTTCCTTTTCTATAAAGTCTGCCTCTCCAATTTTCTCTTTGGCAACAGATAGTTTCAGACCAATGGGCTCAGAAGAGCATTCATCAAGGTTACAGATGGCAGTGGGAGGAAATCCCACATTTTCAGGGAGTAATTCCTCTTGCAGGAGACCAGACTCTTATATCCCCCTGTCCTTTAACGCATGCTGTCCAAAGGAGTGCTAGAACCAGTTCCTCCTTCCCAGGTTGGGAAAGGTTTTTATTCAAGGACGTTTTTAGTGCAAAAGAAAAAAATGTTTGGAGACCAGTTCTGGATCTTTCCTTCCTAATCATGTTTGTTCTAATGCCCAAGTTCAGAATGATGTAACTTCACAATCTATTACCTCTTCTTCCTCATTCAATTTTCCTGGTAACAGTAGATTTAAAAGATGCTTATTATCACTCCCCTGTTCATCCACACTTCACTTGTTTCCTAAAGTTTTGTGTGTTTGGATCATATTATCAGCATTCTGCTTTGCCCAGTGGACTATCCCCTGCCCTAGCTCCAGTTATAGCTCATTGCAGGCTACAGTGTATCCAAATTTTTCCATATTTACAAGACTTGCTATCTTAGTAGATTCTTTTTCAAAGTGTCAGGAATCTCTCACATGGGTGAGAAGTCTTTTACACAAGTTGGGAATCCAAGAGAACATTCAAAGTATTTTTGTTTATTCCTTCACACAGTGTGATGTTCCTGGGTTGTCAGGTATACACCTCAGTTCAAAGAGCTTTTCTTCCACAGGAAAAATGTGATTTACATCTAGATCTATTTCTAAGGTTTTCCACTCAGACTTCAGTCACTTTGAGGGAATACCTCATGATACCCCTGACAAGACTCCACATGAGGAAGATATAATTGTATCTGAAGTCTCTTTGGTCCCAGCACCAACATCTTTTGTCTTTTCAAATCCCAGTGCTGAGGTCTGTCAGAAGAGAAATCACTCGGTGGAGACATCAAATTTCTCTAAATCCAAGTCTCCCCTTCTCCCTCCCTGCTCCAAAGCAGTCAATCACCACAGAGGCTTCAGACTTTGAGTAGCAGTTTCAGGTGGGATAAAAGTGCAAGGTGTGTGGGACACCAAGGACAGGTGCAACACATAACTTTGAAAGAGCTGCTTGCCCTTATCAAGGCATTCAACTCTCTGAAACATGTTTGGCCCCCCTGACCTCTTGAAGTTGTTACAAACAATACCGCAGTCATGTGGTACATTAACAACCAAAGGGAACCAGTTTGTACCCCCTTTGCAGACTAGCCATGTTAGCTTGCGATATAGTTTCCCAGCAAAATCTCACACTACTGGTATCCTACATTCTGTCAGAGGAAAACTGTCACAGACAAGCTGAGCAGGACAAGGGCATATTCTCACAAATGGAAATTAAATCAGGGAGTCTTCTAAGATTTGATCCATGTGTAGAGAGTTCCTCACATATACATATTTGCCGCTTCTCTGAACAATCAGCTGGCAAAAATCTGTCCCAGGACTCTGTGCAAGAAGACCTGGAAGATAGATGACTTTTTCCTTTCCTTGAAGAGAAATATTCTTGTATACTTGTATGTTCATAGATTTGTACTAGGCTAACTGCCCTTGTGGACCATTTTAAGCCTAGCCAATTACCCCATGTGAGAATTAAACTCTGCACCTTGTGTTTCTAAGTTAAACACTTTAACCATTATGTCAACTCCCCATTTCCACCATTTCCACTAATATCCAAGGTACTTCTGAAGATTCTGAAGGAATCCCCTAAAATCATTGTGGTGACTCCCTTCTGGCTCAGGCAACAGTGGTTCTCCCTTCTTTTGGAAATGGCTGGGGCAATTGTCACAAGCTTTCTTAAAGAATGGATCTACTCACAGAAGATCAAGGATGTTTGATATACCCTGACAAAAATCAACTTCCGCTGACCACCTTGATGATAGGGTCTTAGTTCTGTTAGGCACCTGTTTTGAGAAGATGTGCAGCAGGTGCTGTTGAAGGCAAAAAAAAAAAACTGCTACTAGAAAATCATATATAGCAATTTCTAGTTGGTACCAACAACATAACCAGCACCCGTTCAAGGATCATAAGATCATAGAATCATAGGCGGTTACTAAGCTAATGGGCCTAGAGCCTTTTTAAGACTAGCCATTTATGCCCCAATTTTCCCAATTACCAATGGTCATGGGCTAGAATGGCTTTGGTATATGCCTATGCCTTAGGGCATCTATAAGTTTCCTCTGTCCATAAGGGCTACAGGTGACAAACAAGGGATGAATTTGTGATCCTCCATCAATTGGTCCATATTGCATTTGAATAGGCTTAGGGAAACAGGTCTGGAAAGGGTTATGTCAAACAGGGAAACGACCACTAGACCATATTTATTCAATAAACAAGGTCAAGGACAGTGTAGTAATAGGAAAAGGAAGTGGGAGAACAATGAAGTGAGGTTTTTTACCAAGTTTACCAATGATGTATATTTGGTATGTGACATTATTCAAAAGAATTGGGGTCTGTTAACTATTGACAATAAAACAGCAGGTATTGTTGGATCCAAACCTAAGTTTGGGTTCAGGAATTCTAAGAACCTGAAACAATTGTTATGTGATAGAGGGCCGCATCTGGCCAAACCGTTTTCGCACAGGTTGGGTACGTTTCCCTGTCATAGGTGCAAGGCATGTCCTATGATTAGTAAACAGCAGAGCTATGAGCATCCCAATTTTAAATTTATAGATTGGACACTCTAAATTGGCCGTAGGTGTGAGTGTGTGCGTGTGCGCCTTCTGTGGAAGGTTGGGTGCTGGGCTGACAACTCAACACTGTAAAACCCCACTGCCAATCATGAACAGACAGATGATCCACTGTGGTGACCCCTAACCGGGAAAAGCCAAAAGAAGAAGAAGAAGAAGAAGATTTGAACCAAATAGTTATGCAGACTGCCAAGCACATAATGTAGTCCATCTTGCTACTTGTAGAGCCTGCACCAGTTTCTATGTAGGTAAGAAGGTGCACAAATTAAAAGACAGAATTTGAGGACATCAACATGACATAAAGGTTCTAAATATTTAAAATGCCTTAGCTAAACATGTTAAGGAAAATCCAGGGCATGGCTTTTTATTTAGAGTCCTGCAATGTGCGAAGGCTAACCCGGGGGGGGGGGTGCAGTCTGAATGATTATGTGGAAAGTTTAGAGTTACACTGGATACTTAAGTTGCAGGCTAATAAGTACCCTGGGTTAAATGCTGCTGTCTGTCTCAAACCAGCCTTAAAGAGAAGAAGGAGGAATTAGTTGTGTGATGTTACTGGGTGAGGTTTTTTAGCCCTTTGATGATTGGCTTTTGTTTTATTTAAATTTGAAACTGTTTTTATATGTTTGTACTTTGTTTGGATCTGAAGAAGCTTTGCATAATGAGAAAGCGCTTATCCAGGATTTATTAAACACACATTTTTTTTACTTTTTATATGGTTGTGGTAGCCTTGCTGTTCTTTGGTTTTTATTTGTTATACAGTGTGTCCAGCATAGGCTTTTATGTGTTTCGGAGCCTTTTTTTGCTATTTGTTTGGTACACCCTGACAAAAATCAACTTCCACTGACCACCTTAGTGATACGGTGTTAATCCTGTTTAAGCACCTGTTTAGAGAAGATGTGCGGCAGGTGCTGTTGAAGGCAAAAAAAAAACCCCTGCTACTGGAAAATCATATATTAGCAATTTCTAGTTGGTACCAACAACATAATCAGCATCCATTTAAGGATCATAAGATCATAGAATCATAGGAGGTTTCCGAGGTTACTAGGCTAATGGACCTTTTTAAGACTAGCCATTTATGCCCCAATTTTCCCAATTATCAATGGTCATGGGTTAGAATGGCTTTGGTATAGGCCTGTGCCTTAGGGCATCTATAAGCTGCCTCTGTCCATAAGGGCGGCAGGTGACAAACCAGGGATGAATTTGTAATCTTCCATCAATTGATTCAAATTGCATTTGAATAGGCTAAGCGAAACAGGTCTGTTTCACATGAATGGGGAGTCTGTTCCAGAGAAGTGGTAATCTCTGAGACACATACCTATCCCTCCAACATGTTTAGTTTATGTCAAAGATGAAGTTTAGATCCTTAGATCAGGTAATTCCAGAGCTATTTGCTTTGAGAATATGTAGCAGAGTCATAACGGCTGCATCGGAGAATGCCTTGTAGGCTATATATAGATCTCCCCTCAGTAGTGTGTAGGAGACTAAGTACAGGGGTAGGGCTTTGAAGAGGTTCAGTTATTTACACCCTGTATACTTTTAGTGAAGAAACTCTGTGGCAGCTCCATGTGTTGCAAATGCCTGGTCAGGTACATGCCAAAGGGTGCATTTAGATTATTGGCTCTAATGAGGGCTGAGAATAGCGGGACTATGATCTCCTCAGATCAGGATGCCATGCCCTTATGTATAAGTTGCACCACAAAGAAGGATTTTCTCACCAGCATGGGCACATGGGGAATCAAAGTTCAGGTTACTGTCAACCTGAGTCTACTCTTAGGGGAATGTTATCGATGTTGTAATTTGTAGGGGTATTTGTTTTCCTAAAGGGTATAATCACATATGGTTTTCTTTTGTACTGAGTTTGAGGCTATGGTTCTAACACTAGTTATTTGTCTGTGTCAAGCCCTTTTGGAGGATATCTACATCTTTGAAAGATTCAGTGATTGCACCCAGCTTTCGGTCACCAGCAAATTTGGTCAGCCAAAGGTCCTCTACATTTTCCTTGACTTCAGAGAAGTATATTTCAAACAGGAGCTCTCCCAATACCAAACTCTGTGGAACACCACTAGTAACAGGCCTCTTGGTGGAGGTGGATTTTCCATCCTTAACTTCATGTGCCTTATCTGTGAGCCATTTGACTATCCATCTGGTGACATAGGGATTTATGCCTAAATTTATGAGTCTGTACTTAAGTGAAGTATTTTGTCAAATGCCTTTGCCAGGTCAGGGAAGGCAGTTTTAAATGTTTTGCACTTGCCCATGGCTCTAGTGAATCTTCTTGAAGAAGTCCACCAAGTTTAGTAGGCATAACCAGGCCTTCACAAACTGAACTGGGAATGGGTCCAGTGTTTGAAGATTTTTACATGTCTTTGTTTGCATATAAGACTAGTTAAACATATGGGTATGTAGTTCTCTGGGTGTGTTGATTGCCCGCATTTGTATAACAGGATGACCATTGCAGTCCTCCATTCCCTAGGGATAAAGAGTGTCTGAAGGCTGTGGTTGAATAGAAATTCTAATGTACTGACAGATCATGTTTCAAGCTATTTAGGAGGCATCTTGGGATGTTATCAGGACCTACCAATGCAGTGTTTTTAGCTGTGAAGAGTGCAGTGAGGACTTGTTCTTTAGTGATAGTTAGGGCAGACATGACAGAAGGTATTTCCCGGGGGGGGGGGGACTGGGAATGATGGGGGGGGGTGAAAATGGAGCTAAATTTATTAGCCAGCAAATTTGGTATATCCCCTGGTTTAGTATAGGAAGCTGTTTTTACTATTAACTCACCACACTGCTGGGTGTTCCCTTTAAGGTTGCGTACATAACTGAAAAACACCTTATGGTTATCCTTAGCCTGGGAGGCTATTTTGCCTAAAGGTTGGCTTTGGTGGATTTGATTATTTCCCTGAGTTGCCTATTGAGACTGAAGAGGGAGTTTTCTGTCTTTTGGGTATAGTCCTTCCTATTTTTGGACAGGATTTTCTTTTTTGTTGTATAGCCTAGTTATACTGGGGGTCCAACAAAGAGGCTTGTTTTTGGAGTTTGTCTTAAGTTTACATTGGTTTGGTACTGCTGTTTCCATACAGTTATTTACATGCTTATACAGGATTTCCATAAACACTTCTGCATAGGCCACTGTGTTCTCCAAGTCTGAGGGGGGGGGGGTAGGCTTGAAATTTAGCTATGCCATTGTTTAATAGGAGGCAGTTAGCCTTGAAAAAGTTCATAAAGCTTCCGAGGTTTGCTGTGAATTCAGTCGTTATATTTACTTCAAGGGTTACCACTTTGTTATCTGATCTGACTGGTGAGGGCATTACACAAGGAGAGGGGGCAATGTTCCCTCATGTTTGTACCAGATCCAGGATATTTGCACCCCTAGTAGGTATGCAGACTAGCTGTTCCAGGGTGTTTGCATTGGCAAAATCCAGGAATCTTTCAGACTGCATATTAGTGGTTGTGCATGTATCCCAGTTTATGGTGAGATAGTTGAAATTACCCATGAATATTGTGTTGGACTTAATTCTGAGTGATCTGGTACATTCAAGTATGTGGTATGGTTATCCTGGGTCATAGATGGGGACATATAGCTAGTAAGGCTATGGTATTGTCTTTACCTAAGTTTAGCTGGACATGGAGTAACTCAAGCATGTCATATTGTTTGGCCAGTCCTGAGATGTGCCTACTTTTTATGTAGATTGATATACCTCCACCTCTTGTTCCTTTTTGAGTGGTAGCTGGTCTAAATGTGTGGAAGGTATTATAGCCTTGTCCTGCTGGGGTGCCTATTGCAGCTTTAAACCATGTCCATGTCTCAGTAACCTTACAGATATCAACGCTCTCCAGGGTCAGTTAGGAAACTTAACCTTAACACAGGCTAGTTATTCTCTGGTTTTACAATATTTGTGTAATTTATTATCCTGTGGGATTTCTTACTCCTCTATAAAGTTTCATTTGTCAGCCATTTCAGCATGTCTGCCCATGGATCCTCCTCTTTTAATGCATTCTCATGTCAACATGTTTTTGAAAGAGATTTTGCATGACAGTCCTCCAAGAAAACTAGTGGCCCATCCTTGGTGTCTTAATTTTATGTTTGAGAGGTTAACAATTACTCCATTTGAATCAGCTAATCTGGCTGACTTGAGGTTCTTAACATAGAAAACTGCTTTACTGATTGCTCTGACCTCTGCAAGAAGAGTATCTGAGTTGTGACCTCCCTACCCTATCTCATGTTCCACAGAGATATGGTTTCTTTTAGAGCTAATCCTATTATGCCTAAAGTGGCATCTTGAAATTAAGCCAAATTATCCACCTCTCTATTTTCTTTCCTGAACCTAAAAATAAGGGAGAAAGGGTACTCTATACTTCGGATATTTACAGAAAACTCAAGTGCTACCTTTATTTTTTTTAAACAAGAAACATCGATATTGAATTATAATTTAAGACATAGACAAACATATATTTGTAGAAATTAAAATAAACCTAATTGACATATCTTTAGTTGCAAACATCACATATAATCTTCTATACAGTCATTGTCAGTCAAACATTACAGAGCTCATTCAATTCCTGCCTTCCCCTAAACATCATTCCTCTACCAAAACATTATTATGCATGGGCTGTTCTCTCAATTCTACTTTTTTTCTATGTAATTTGCTCCTACTGTTTTCTAAAGATCCAAATTCCAGTTCTTTTATTTCTTTTAGCATATTCACTATTTCTAGTACAGTTGGTTTAGACTTTGATTTCCATTTTCTAGTAACTGCTTTTATGGCAGCCACCAGAATTAGAGTCAACAAAGCCTTACCATAGCTAGGCAATTCTGATTCTGTATCCCAGCTTAAAAATAATTTCTAATTTTACTGATTTGCTCACCCAATATTTCTGACAGAGAAGTCTGCAAGGAGTTTTAAAAGTTGCCAGCTCATTACACTCCGAAAAATATGTTCCCAATTACCTCTTACTTCCTCATTACATTTCCAACATTTGCAATCTACCTGAAGAAATATTATTTGGAATCTGCTTGGGATATAAAAATGCCTATGAAAACACTTCCAAGCACAGATCCTAAACCTTCTAGACTTTGTTGACTATCTGGGATCTATACATATATCCTCACATTATTTCTTTGTGAATTGGTTATCCAAACTCTCGTCTCAATTCCTTCTACCCTCTTCTGGTTGATTTTATAGTTATCATGAAATATTCTATATGTCCTAGTAATTATCACTTTTATAACAGCAACACATGTTCTAGATTCTACAAAAACTCTATCAGTGCTGGTCTTTCACTTAGATCCCCCTATTCCTTTCTCTTTGTCTATACTCTGATATTAATCCGTGATGGTGAAAGCAATCTTTAGTCTGCAGACCAAATTTATTCTTGACCTCTTCCCGTTCTATTACCTTTCCCTCTGAAATTATTTGCTCCCAATATCTTGGTTCCTTTTCCAGTTTTCTCCAGTAAATTCCAGCCCCCTTTTGCCTATTCTCTGTACCCCTTAATTGCAGTCATCCTTATCAACATAATCTCCTTTCTCCATTACAGTGTTGGCTTAGTTCATGGAATACTTTCTGCTTACGTTATGAATATAATATTTTGTATGGTTATAGTTATTCTCCTTAAGGATCTGCAGCCAAAATCCCAGTCTCGCCTTATTTCTTGAGCTTCACCCCAGTTTCATCATCTTTTCTTTCCCCTTTGAATTATAGGGTTCTCCTTGTGCTAGGTATAGTAGCCATAACTGTGTAGCTGTGAAATACCCCTTCAAATCATGTAATCCTAAACCGCCTTGTTCTATAGGAAGGATCAACTCATCCAGCTTGACACTTGCCCTCTTCCCCTCCCAGATAAATCCTTCAAATCCTTATTAATTGTTCTTCACAACTTCTCTGGTTGATAAGAAATAAGCTTGATGTGTGTATAAAACCAAAGGGACTAAAACATTTTCGCTGCTTGCATTTTGCTATCCATATCCATAAAACAGAGCTTCCAATTTCTCAGTTTTTGTATTAGCTTTTGTTTGGTCTCTAAACACATATATATAGCTTCCGTAACAAAATCTTTTTTTTTTTAACCCATAATCCTAAGTACTTCATTTTATCTTGTCCCTCATAAGTGTGTGTATTGCTGAACCAATTCATGCGTGGGTACATAGTTTACAGCTATTGCTTATCTTGTCCCCCATAAATGTGTGTATTGCTGAACCAATTCATGCGTGGGTACATAGTTTACAGCTATTGCTTATCTTGTCCCCCATAAATGTGTGTATTGCTGAACCAATTCATGTGTGGGTACATAGTTTACAGCTATTGCCATTCTTTTATCTTCATTAATTTTGTATTCGGAACAGACTTGAAACTGTCTCAGAAAGTTCCACAACATTTAAATGTCATTTTCTGGTTTTTATCAGGGACAAAATAATAACATCTGCAAATAAGCCAACGTTTCTTGATTACCATATCAATTATATCCTTGAATTTCTGTCCCATATTTTCTTTGTCAATGGTTCTAAATATAATGCAAATAGCAAAGGGGAAATAAGATAACCCTGTGTGGTTCCTCAGTTCTAACAGAACTTCCCAGAGAGGAGCCACCCACTTTAATTTGTGCCTCTAATCCCTCATATATCTTCCTAATTAACTTTATTATTGTGGCAGGGAATACAAATGCTTCCATTGTCCTACTCATAAAATCCTAGCTAAGTATGTTGAATGCTTTCTCTGCATCAAGATCCACCAACAGTAGCATTTTCTTACATTCTGCTTCCTTTTGGATCATTATTATTCTATTAATATTGTCAAATGTTTGCTGCCCTTCCACAAAGCCATATTGATCCATATCTAACAGTTTGTCTTCACATTTGACATTCTTTTAGCTATTATAGACCTAAACACTTTATAATAATGGTTTATAATCAAAATTGACCTTTATGAAGGTGGATCTGATGGGTCTTTGTCATCTTTAAGTATTACCACCACCCCAGCTTTCTTCCAAGATGTTGGTGCTTTAAAATACTGTTAAACAAATCCTTCTAGATCTTTATCACTTTCTTTCCTCATAGCTTCCAAACTCACAGGAAAACCATCTATGCCTGGAGAGTTTCCTGTAGATTGGTTAATCATCACCATTTTTATCTCTGTCTAGTCTAGCCCAGTTTTTGTACTTGGGGAATAATATGTAAATTCTCTCTAAGCTCCTACTACTGAATTCACATCTTCCTTACCAAATATTTTCATGAATTTCTTCAGAAATCTACCCTCTTTTGTTATATTTTCCCTTCCAGGCTCCCAGATACATCTTCAGTGTTGCAAATCAAATTCCAGTCTCCACCTATAAGTAATATCCCAAACAAAAGCTGATTGTTTGCCACAGAATTTTCTTAAGTTTTAAGTGGAATATAAATACATGCCAGCATAATCCTCCTCCATTGTCAGTAGCCCTTTAATACTACAAATCTACCATTTTATTTTTTTCTGTTCTATCAGTATGTGAGCTCCCGTAACAATTAGTATAAGCCCCCCCTTTTCCTTTGTCCTAGAAATTTTGCTGAACAACCATCCTGAAACCTTTTCTTTACCAATTTCACATGCTCATTTCTTTCAAATGTAACTCCTGTAGTATAGGTTCATAGATTCCATATAGGTTCATAGATTAGTATTAAGCTAGCTGCCTTTGTGGGCCATTTAAGCCTAACCAATTAACTCATGTAACAATCAAACCCTGCACCTTGTGTCTGTAAGGTAAACACCTTAACCCTTACTGGATCATAGGATCATAGGAGATTACTAGGCTAATGCCCCTGAGGCCCTTACAAGCCTAGCCAAGAGTTTATCCCCAAAAAAGAAACCTCAATCAGCACCTGTCACCCCTGTCAGTGAGGGACACAGGTGGAACCCCTGGGACAAATTTGTAGTTTGTAGTGTAGGATGGCACAGTGGTGCAGTGGTAGCATTGTCACCTCACAGCAAGAGGTTCTCCAGTTTGATTCTTGGCTGGGGTGCCTTCTGTGCGGAGTCTGCATGTCCACCCTGCATTTGTGTGGGTTTCCTCCAGGTGCTCTGGTTTCCTCTCACGTTACAAAGACATGCATCTGGAGTGTTTCTCCCCAGGCCTCTGCTGAAAATTGGCTTTGTTCCAAGTCGGACTTTCCCAGTTAACAAATGTTAAATAAATAAATAGTTTCCCATCCACTCATTAAGGTTACACTTGAAGAGGGTCAGCGACATACTTTGTTTGACATGTATGGGGGAGTCTATTCCAGAGATGGGGCAGCCTCTGGGAGACAAACCTGTCTCTCCAGCAGGTTTTGTTAATCTCACATATTAGATTTAGGCCTTTTGATCGGGTAATGTGCAAGAAGTTAGACTTAGGGATATGGAGCATCTCTAGTAGAGCAGGGTCTGAGATTACCTTGTAGGTGAGACACAGATCACCTCTGAGCAATCTGTACGATACCAAGTAGAGTGATAGTGATTTGAGCCTGTCCACATAGGACAGGTGTTGGAGGCCATGGATTCTCTTTGTGAGGTATTTCTGTGGCCTTTCCAGTTGGTGCAGGTGTTTAGAGAGGTACATACCAAATGGGGCACTGTACTCAATTATTGGCCTAATGAGGGAGGAGTGCAAACAGGTAATAACCTCCTTTATTCTGTATGCAATCCCTTTACTTATGAAATGAAACAAGTATAAGGCTTTTCTGACCACTGCCACTACATGATGGTCGAATGTGAGATTGTTGTCAACCTGTGTACCCAGGTCTTTCACCACATGTTGTGTGTTTAAGGGTTGCTGTTGATGTGGTAATCAGTAGGGGCCCTGTTTTTGCCAAATGGTATGATAATACATTTTTTTGCATTTAACTTAAGGCCATGACTTTGGAATGAGTCATTTGTTGCTGTGAGACCCTCTTGTAGTATATTAACATCATTTGGGGAGTCAATGACAGCACCCAACTTAGAGTTGTCTACAGACTTGGTTAGCCACAGGCCTTTTGTCTTTGCCTGGATCTCTGAGAAGTAGATGCCAAACAGTAGGGGTCCCATGACAGATCTCTGGGGAACACCACTAGTGACAGGTATGTTATCGGAGGTGGAGGTACCTATTTTGACCTTGTGAGTCCTATCGGTGAGCCAGTTAGCCACCCACCTGATGAGATTGGGATTTACGCCAAGTTGTGTTAGCTTTTCAATGATGCCTGAGTGAGGGATTGTGTCAAAGGCTTTGGCCAAGTCATGGTAAGCTGACTGTCTATCATCCAGTGCCTTGGTGACAATCTCAAAAAATTCAACCAGGTTCAACAGGCAAGATCTACACTTGATGAATCTGAACTGGGTGGTGTCAAGTGCTTGGAGATTGCCTATGTCCTTGTTTATGAGTTCCATAATAATATACTCCATAGCCTTACAGATCAGACTTGTTAAGCTAATGGGGCGATAGTTTCCAGAGTCAGTAGTGACACCACCTTTTTGCAAAGGGATGACAATGGCAGTTCTCCACTCTGATGGAATGAAGCCTGTACTTAGGCTACAGTTGAATAGGGTGCACAATGGAGAGGCTAGTTCTTGCTGGAGATGGTGCAGAATACAGTCTGGGATACTATCAGCTACCATGGAATCTGTGTACTTTGCTTTGGATAGGGCCTTTAACACTTGATCTATGGAGATTTGAGGTGAGGGACAAGTATCGGGGATGTCAAATGAGCTTTAGGGGGACATGGGGGTGAAGTTCGCTATCTTCTAGCAGGTTGGTTAAGTCAACAGGATCAGTGTAAGTGGTACCATTAAGAACTAATTCGGAACAAACCTGGAGGTTGCAATTGAGGTTCCTGACATAACTGAAAAAGGCTCTGTGGTTAGCCTTTGTTTTGGAGGTTAGTTTCAATTCATAATTGGCTTTGGATGTTTTCACTAGTGATCTAATTTGCTTGTTGAGGCTAAGGAGGGAATTTTTCCAATTGGGAATTTGTGCCTTTTTACCCTTGGTCAGCAGCTTCTTCCTTTTGTTGTAAAGCCTGTTGATAGAGGATGTCCACCAGATAGATTTGTGTTTCCTTGATGAGCAGGTTTTAGTTCTGTTGGGTATGGCTGAGTCCATGCAGTTGTACAGGTGCTTGTATACTGCACTGTCATACTGTTCAGCATATTTGGCTGCATCCTATGAGGGGGATGGTGTTGTGAAGCTACCGATCCCCCTCTATGGTGGGGTATTTGAAGTCACCAAGGATCAGGGTGTTAGGGGGGTACCTTGATGGAGTCAAGTAGGTCCAGGTAGGAGGAGTGGGTGTCCTGAGTCATGGAGGGGGATCTATAGCTGGCTATAACTTGGATGGGTGTCCTGCCAATTGTCAGTTACACCTGGAGTAGTTCTAGTGCATCATACTGGCAAACCAGTTTGGAGGTGTGCTTGTCTTTAATGAAAATAGAAATTCCACCACCCTTAGTCTTCCCGACCTCATTTTGGGGTCAGAATGTGTGGAATGAGGTAGGTGCTCTCCACAGTCTTGAACCAAGTTTCCATGACTGCACAGATGCTGGCATCTTCCAGTGTGGGGAGAGCCTCCAGTGAGTACATTTTCAGGTTAAGGCTCCTAGCGTTAAGCAGCATGACTTTCAATTTGCTTATACCAACCTTATAATTATTTGCACTCTGCATTTCTTTCTTTTCTGTATATACCTATGAGACCATTCATATTCAAATATAATATGGAAAGTATATATCCAAGGCTTCTTCAGAGTGAAAAACATATAGCACACAAACATTTTATATGCTACAAACTAGTTACATGGTCATTCTCCTAATAAATCAATTAACCTACTTTTTTCAAAACATAACATATATAAAACTAACCCACAAGAAATTCTAAAATGACATTTGTCATACTTCTACAAATACATAACATATAAATATAACATCCAACTAAAATGATTTATGATGGTTTTGTTAAAAACTACAATTATATCTTTTGAGATCTCAACTTTAAAATGTTGGAATAGAACAAGTTTCATTAATACCCAATTATTGCTTAGCATTCACCAACTTTTTGTATTCTAACATATTTTTAAAATAACCACCACTTACATTCATTTCTACACTATCAGCTACAAAGAACAAAAACTTCTTGAAATGATTATAAACCGTGGAGTGCATATACAGGGCATTACTGCTTGTTTTTGTTTTTAATATCCCTCAAATGTTCAGCCATCTGATCTTTGAGCTTTCTTGTAGTTTTGCCTATATAGAATGCCAGACAAGACATAAAAGAAGGCACATATACCACAAAATTGGTGTTACAATTGCATCAACCAGGACATTGAAGGGTTATTTCATAACCTGAAATAACCACATAAGCTCCATCATTAATGTATTTAAAATACTTACAAGAACCACACTTGTTCTTCTTTGATTTCATTTTATTAATCTTCAATCCTAAACCAATCTGAAACCAACCCTTTAAGTTATTTCTCCTACTATAAGCTACCATAGGTTTAAATCCCAATTTAGCTTTTAGTTCATAAGGAAAAAGGGAATTCCAACGTGTATTCAAAATATTAACCATAGCAGGTGCACAAATCTTGTTGTATTGCAACACCATAGCTCCTTTTCTATTGTGTTCCTGTATGTGGGACCCAAAATTACTACACATGTTCGTTGGTAACCCGGACTTTAAAATAGGTGCAAATTTCACGTCTAAACTTTGTCACTTTATTTTTGAGCTTCAATAAAAGGCCCATAGGTTTACCTCTGTCCTTAAACATTCCCACCAATGTTTTTAGTTCATCTCTGAGCCTGACGTCTTCCCTCACTATTCTTGAAAGACTCACCATTTGCACTTGAATAACACTTCTTTTCTGACGAGAAGGGTGGCAACTATTAAGATGCAACAATACAATTGAATGTGTCTCCTTTCTAGAAATATTTGAACACAGTTGTCATGTTTCAAGATCCTTATAAATAAATAAATCTAAAAACTCAATACCTTCTGTTTGAACTTTACCAGTGTATTTTGAAAATGTTGTGGTGCTGTTTAGATATTTAAGAATTCTGAGACTAATCTTGAAAGCCTCACCACCTGACCTTTAATAACACTCCTTTTCTGATTTTGAGGGTGGCAACTATCAAAATACAAAAATACATTTGAATGTGTCTCCTTTCAAAAAATATTTGAACACAGTTGTCGTGTTTCAAGATCCTTATAAATAAATAAATCTAAAAACTCAATAGCTTCTGTTTGAACTTTACTAGTGAATTTTAAAAATGTCATGGTGCTGTTTAGATATTGAAACAATTCCAAGACTTCTTGTACACTCCCTCTCCATAAAATAAAAATATCATCCAGAAATCTCATATACATAAGTATCTTGTACATAAACCCTGATGAGAAAACATGGAGCCTTTCCCATTCAGTCAAAACTTAACTGGCATAAATAGGGGCACATTTAGCGCCCACTGCCATACCAGCCACTTGTTGAAAGAATTCATCTTCAAAAAACGAAATAATTGTTTTTAAGAACCAATTCCGTCAAGCTCACTAGCATATTGATTTTAACATTAGTTAGAGTAGAAATGAATGTAAGGGATGATGATTTTAAAAATATGTTAAAATACAAAGAGTTGGTGTGGCAAATTAGACAGAATGCTAAGGAATACCAGGGTATTAATGAAACTTGATCTTTTTCAAGCATTTTAAAATCAAAATTTCAAAAGATATAAATGTAGTTTTTAACAAAGCCATCATAAATCATTTTAGTTGGACATTATATTTATATTGTATGTATCTGTAGAAGTATAATAAATGTCTTTTTAGAATTTGTTGTGGGTTAGTTTTATATATGTTAGTTTTTGAAAAAAGTAGCTTAACTGAATTATTAGGTGAATGACCATGTGACTAGTTTGTAGCATATAAAATACTTGTGTCATTCTGAAGAAGCCCTGGAATTATATGGGGTGAAATTGCTTAGTTTTTTTTAACAAAGTACCTCACTTTTCATTTTCTGTGTTTACTTTTGGCTGTGGTGTTTTTTTTATTTTTAAAGTGTTCTGTATTGTTTAGTCGCTAAGTGTTGCTTAGCGGTTGGTTCATAATATGGAAAGTGTTATTATTCTGATAAGAAATTATTATTCTCACCTGTTATTTATAACATCTTTTTTAATGTCTAGTTTCACCTTTTGTGTTACATGCATACACTAATGTTTGGCAGGTTGATCTTTTATACAGCTGTTTCTTGTCATATCCATTTGAACCTTTGTCACATCTTGCAAGACTTTTGTTTTAATGAAACCCCTCAAAAAACACACACATTCACATACCCAGAGCACCCCCATAACCTATTAACTTAATGGAAACACACAAAACTATGTATATCTTCAAATAATGAAATTTAACCATGGTAATAGGAACAACTGTCCTAGCCTGACAGCTATACCCACAGGCTTTAACTGACATGTAATAAAGGTTTTCCATGCTAAAATGCATGGTGTAGCATGTACTTCTACTTACATTAAGTATTGTCTGTTTTTGTCTTATCTTTATTTCTCTCCCAGGTGTAGAAAACAACTTGAATATTTTCAGAAAACATTATCTTTTAGCCATTGAAAGAAAAAAGTATTCTGTTTTTACTTCCCTTATCCGCTTGTCTCCTTAGAAACATAAGAACCAGATAAACAGTTGCCTTTAGCTACAAGCTTCTCATGTTACACTGTGAACAGTTATTTGCTACAGGAAAACTTTTCATTATATTCAATGTTCTTTTATTTACTTGTTTCCACTTAAAATGTGTTTTTAGATCAAACCAAGGGCCTTAATCCAGTCAGTCCCCTATGCAAAAGTAAGAAAAAGCTTATCAGTTTTATTTATATCATACTCGTTTGTCCAGGCTGTCTTCCGTTTTTGCATTGCAATGCCTACATTTATTAAAACTGAACAAAAAGACAGAAAGAAGGGGAAAAGGGCACCTTTTTACTTTACTATCCCTATTACACACAAAAATAACTGAAAAAGCTTTACTATATAATATGCAGTACGTCATGTTTTATAAAAATACTGTTAAGAACAGAATCATTATACTTATAGTTGCCTCTTTTCTTCCTCTTCCCCTCTCCTTAATGTTCTTCCAAACTTTAATGGCATGAAGTAGGACATATGCTTTCGAGTCCCTTATAAGTTTAACAAAGTAAAAAAGTCCAATATTTCTAGGTTTTCTTGCTCCACCATATTTTGTAAATGTAATTGATGCTTTGTAATCCCACATTTATTCATTAATTTATGAGTCGCTGATTTATTTCCTATTGATCTCCATTTCCTAACTTCAGTCTCTGATTCATTTCCAACATACTCTTGGTTCTTCTAGTCAACTCCTGTGCTTTTTTATGTCTCTCAAGCATTTTATTTTGGAACTTTGGTAAAGGTTTCACTGACATTGTCTGTCTATGACCTTTATTATCAGAAGAATACAAAGCAGAATCTCCTTCTGTTTGGTAGCTCACTTTTTTGTTGGATAAACTTTTGTATGTCCTCCTTAGCATGTTCTGCATCAAAAATGACTTTGGCCCTCCAGGAAGAAATATTCTGAAAACAGCTGGATACAGCAGCTTGAATCTCACACCTGCTTCTCAACATTCCCTGACTGCTGGAATAAATTTACTCCTCTTTTGCTTGGTGTACAGTGAGTAATCATTTTCCATAAACACTCTACTGTCTCCAACTTTTAGTACTCTGTCCTTCTGCTATAGTTTTGTCAGAATTAACTCTTTCTGTTGGTAGGATTTCATCTTTACTATTAAGAGATATTAGCTATTTTCGTGTGGCCAGTTTTACAGCATACACATCATGTGCCCTTTCAATTAACAACTCCTGCTGTGAAATACCAGTCCAGTTCATTATTTGTGCTTTCATAAAATTAATGTAGTCTGTTCCTTCCAGTTTTTCTGGTACAGCAGACAATATCAGGGTTTCCGTACATGCTCTGCCCTCTATTTATACCATTTTTTTTGAAAATGTCTTCTTGAGCAGTCTCATACTCAGCCACCCTTTTCTTCATGTTGACCTCTGATTTTTTGCATTTTTATCAGCTCATCTGAATATCTGTTTAAAGCTTCTTCCATTTTTTTCAGCCTTTTGTTATTTGAGTTGATATACTTCTTCAGTGTTTCATTTATTTTAATCAGCTCTGAGCATATTTGACTTATTTTTTTCCTCTAGATTACTAGAGGTCATATATTGTACCAAAGCTGGAGCTTGAGCTACTTTTTGCTGAACAGCTGCAGGATTCTCCCCAGCCAGTGTTTCTCCCTCAACTTTTGTGGTTGCCTTTCTTTCATGTTCTCTAAATTTGGATCCAGGCAGTGCACTTACTAGCAAATAACTGAAATTGACCCAAAATATAAATTCACTGGTTCTTTTTTCTGGGTTTCTGTTTTCACACTGCAAGAGCTGAAATTAAGTTATTCAGTGTGTAACCATCTTGGCAGTCAACCCAGATACTATCTTGATAGATCTAAATCTTTTAGATCTTTGGATTGATTGTTTATTTCTTGTGAGGTTAAGAAGAAGGGACAACCAGTGTCAAAATAGTCTATTTCTGAATGGTTGTCTCAAACTGATACCTTTTGTTATACTCACCACAGCAAAATTACTTCAGACAGGGTCAAGGCCCACTTTACAAGGGCCTTGTCTTCATCTATGGCTTTTTGGAAGGAGTTGGATTCTAGAAGTATTGTAGAAACAGCAACTTGGTTCTCTCTCTCTCTCTCTTTCTATACACACACACACACACACACACACACACACACACACACACACACATTTACATGGCATATAAGCTTGATTATTTATCTATGTCCAGATCAGGCTTTGCTAGGACCATTCCAGGACCCTGTTTAGTCTCTGCCTCTCCACAGGATATGTGCCCATAGAATGGCGCACGACAATGGTGGTCCTGCTACACAAGGGTGGGGCCACAACTGACCCTGGGAACTACTGACCAATAAGCCTGACCAGTCTGATCTGTAAGGCTATGGAGCGAATCATTATGGAACTCATAAATGGAGAGATTGGGAACCTCCAGTCGCTGGACCTCACACAGTTCGGCTTTGTCAAGAGCAGATCATGCCTCCTGAACCTGGTGGATTTCTTTGAGACAGTTACTCAGGCTATAGATAAGGGAAAGGAGGTACACACAGCTTACCTTGACCTTGCTAAAGCATTTGACATAATTCCCCATTCAGGTATTATTGATAAGCTCACCAGCCTGGGCATAAACTTTTACGTCACAAAATGGATGACAAACTGGCTCTCAGACAGATCCCATAAAGTAAGAGTAGAGGGATCTATGTCCGAATCCAGACCAGTAATGAGTGGTGTGCCTCAGGGCTGCGTCCTGGGGCCCCTCCTGTTTGGCATATACTTCTCAGAAGTACAGGCAAGCACGGAAGGGCTGTGGCTGACTAAGTTTGCGGATGACTGCAAACTGGGTGCTATAATAGAGTCTCCGGCTGACATGGAGATCCTCCAGAAGGGCCTAAATGAGACTGATGCATGGTGTCAAAGCCATGGTCTCAAGCTAAATGCAAAAAAATGCATAGTAATCCCCTTTGGAAAAAACAGAGTACCCACAAACTACAACATAGGAAGTAATCCCCTGAAATCTGAAGAAGAAATAAGGGATCTAGGGACCCAAGTAGATAGTCAGCTTTCCTTTGATAACCATGTTGCCAAAGTGGTTAGAAAATCCTTCTATGTGACCCATCTGATCACGAAAGGGTTCACATCAAGATCTAAGGATGTAATGGTGCCCCTCTACTCTTCCCTCATCAGACCCATTATTGAGTACAATGCACCAATTGGAATGTACCTGGCTAGATATCTCCATCAGCTGGAGAGACCACAGAGGTACCTAACCAAGAGGATTACTGGCCTCAAACAGTTGCCCTATGCAGCATGATTGAAAAAGCTAAGACTGTTTTCTGTTGCATACCGCTTTCTCAGAGGCGATCTCTGTCTAACGTACAGAGCCATGTCCAACCCAGAATTGTTGAACATGCTCCATCTTAGCAAAACCAAATCTACTCGAGCTACACACTCTAAGGATATAAACCTCAACACAACAAGGAATAGAACATGCTGGAGGGATAGATTCCCTTTGCAGAGACGTCCCGATCTACATAAGACAGAGCCCCTCACTATCACTGTTCAAGAGGGACCTTGATGAGTGGATGGGTAACAGAAAGTTCACACCGGGGATCACACCAACAGCACTACTAGATAGGGGCCAAGGGTCTAGGGAACTACTAAAGGGGCGGTGAATACCGTACAAAGTGGCTGGGCTAATATATGCCTTCAGGCAGATAGCCCAGTACCAACCTATGAACTTATTCTCCAAGGGCTCCCAGAGCCTTTCCCTTCCACCTCTCAACTATAGTAAGCTAGGGTAATCTACCCATATAGCTAAGGCTCTTGCTGCAGTGATCATTCGAACATCTACTGTTGTGATAAGTTTACTTAGACAACTGTACTTTCTTAATCAAACTCTTGCCCTCCATTCTGATCTACTCATTTTCTTTATTATTCTTCAGGATTACTGGGACTTTCTGTGATGCATTCATGACTGGTAAAATGCCAGGATCTATATGAATATGATAAATGTCCTGTCTAGACCAGTAAATAAACTTTCATATTCATGAAGCAAATAATCCTTTGTTATGTGCACATTGTGAATTATTTTCTATGCGGCAAGCTTCTGAGAAGTCAAATGTTAAATATGGCTGAAGTTTCTGTTTCAGCTAGCTGAAACTGAATCTTATATTTCTTATTCTTCTAATTGCAAGTAAGGAGTTTCTGACTCAGTGATAACACTTGATGGCCTGAATAAGTCTGCATCTTCACACAGAAGGCTTCAATTAGCTCCTTTTCAGTTTCAGTACTTTAGAAATTTGAGCAGACATTACATTATACTCTGCACAGTACAATTTAGTTATTGAGTGCTGTGCTCCAATTTATTTCAAATTCTCTGTATCCCATGATTGTACTCACCACACAGTTAAAACACAGCTAACACTCTTTCTTTACTTAATATATTCATAGGTACATAATGTGATGTTTTTTCTCCACATAAATATGTTTATAGTAAATACATTTCTTACATTTACACACTAACAAAGTGATTGCTTTTATCAGAGCTTTTACACAACTGACCAAATGCAAGACATTTCTTTTCATTGTGCTTATATCTGCATATTTTGCATACTTTATCAAATACAATTTTTCTCACAATTTCATGTCTCAACAACATTTTAGTGTGTTTTACTTATTTTTTTTTGTGTGTTCTGTTCTCTCATGCAACCTTAAATATTTCACACTTTTCTGAGAGCTCTTTTAATTAAACCAGAGTGACTTTACTTGCTTAATAAGAATCAGTTTCCTGCAGTGATCTATCTCTTCCATGATCATTTGAAATGTACACCATTGTGTCTTTTAGTTATGAAAATGTAACACATCAAACTCATAATATTGGCTCAATTATTTGATTCAGTAATATAAGCATCAATACTTTTTTGAGACCTTCTGCTGTTATGATGAACAAATAGTAGATATATGAGATGATATTTTCTTGGCTGTTACATCACTACAATACTCTCTGTTTCACAAAATGTAAGACTTGCTATAAACTTTAAGGGCTTCTTTCCATGAGACATATAGAAATATAGAACACTGCCTTTCAGTCATCTTGGCTAATTTGCTTACAATCTGGAATAAATCAAATCTATGGATTCATTTTTAGTTCTTGGACAAAACTAGCTTGCAGAAGGATGCACCATTTTTAAGTGGAAGATGAAATGATTTATCATGTGTCACTTCTGACACCATATAACATATGATATTTGAGAATTTGGAAGAATGATTTGGACAAGAGCAAGTGTGCTGCTGGCTTCATCAACTTTACCTTTAGACTGCATAACAATGTATGAGATACCTGAACACTTGGCTCTCATTTGGTAGTTTGAGTATTACTAAAGGAGTCAAATATTTGAAAATATTCATCTATATGTTAATGAGAATCACACAGATGTAGGTAATGGAAGAGAAGCACTGTAATAAAGTAACAATATGCTACCATATTTTCATGAGTGATAGGAAGTGTTGGGAGAGGAGTAGCAGTCTATGCAAGAGAATGAATAGCCTGAGAGGTGAAGGACAAAGAAGGGCAAACAGATTGTGCTAGAATGGTAGTGATGAAGATGTGAGTTACAATGGTAATCATATTGCAGGCAGATTGTGGAGTAAGCTGGTGGCTTCACAGAATGTATTGCCCTTTGAATACCTTGATGAAGTAAAACAGTCTGTTAGTGGACAGGAGTCAGAAAATGAGGTTTGTGCTGATATGAGATCTCACTCTCCAAGCAGCAGACTGCTTGACTTTTATTTATTTATTTATTTATTTTTTTTACATTTGTTGACAGGGATAGTCCGACTGGATATATGTCCATTTTCAGCAGAGGCCCAGGGAGAAAAGCTCCACATACCAAAAAAGAGACAGTTCATACATCACTGAGTGATAAACTCAGGCAGACATGTTTAGAAAAATATAGACAAAGAATACAGGCAGATATCAATATACACAATGCACAGACTTACATCTGACTGGCAAAGACGTATCAGAAAATGTGAACATAGAATACAATCAGATCTGATAATTCACAGTGCTTAGACATTCAAATGCTATGAGGCATAGATACTTGGCTAAACAGGAGGTTGGGTAGCAAGACATGTATTAGTGAAGTTGTTAGGTTTAGAATGAGAGCACAGCCAATGAGATGTGAGGTATTTTTTGAGTTCTCTTTTAAATAGGAGTAGTGAGGTTTCCTTGGTAATGGTAGTAGGGAGTAGATTCCAGATTTTACCGGTTGAGTTGGCAAATATAGCATTGCCTGCAGAGTTGTTGGATTTTTGGGTGAGTATCATTAGTTTATCAGCTGAGCATAATTGCCTGGGGGCATTATGAGGGGTGAGAATATTTTTGAGGGCAGGGGTGTTATCAGGTTGATGGAGTATGCTATGCACTACTATAAGCTGGTTGAACTGTAGAAGGGTAGGATACTCTAGCCATCCAAGTGCTTTGAGGTTCTGGCAATGGTGGGTCCTAAAAGCCATGCCTGTAGCGAATCTGGCTATATGACTGTAACATCCTGATAATTTGTTGAGATGGTTTTGGATAGGTTGGTGAGTGCAGGGGAGGCATACGTAAGGGTAGAGAGGAGGTGTGGTCTTGCAATAGCTACCCTAGCTGGGGGGGGTGTGGGGGTGTGGAAAGGTTTGGCTCTGTACAGGGAGCCAAGCTTTTTGTTGATGGACTTAATAGTGTGATTGACATGTTTATCAAATTTAAGGTTGTTGTCTATTATTACACCTAGAAGCTCTGTATGGTCATCAGGGGAGATAATGGAGTCATTGCTAGATTTGATGTTGAAGGAAGGAGGAGGAATTCTACGGTTAGGGGAGAAAAGTAGTAGCTTGGTTTTGTTAGGATTTAGAAGCAGGCGGTGATTAGCTAGCCATGTTTCTACCATGCTGAAAGTAGTCTGGGTGAGGCTTAGAAGTTGTGTAGGTGAGGAGGTGGAGCATATTAGCACTGAGTCATCTGCATATTGGATGCAAGTGACTTATATCTTGGAAAGGGAAAGACTCCTGATAGAATCTTTATATCACTTAGACTGTGTATTCATTTGGTGAAAAAGGCACTAAACCCCCCCTGATTTTGAGATTGATACTGAAAATCCCAGCACTTCAAAGAATAAACTGTGATTGAAAAAAAAAAAAAAAAAAAGAAGTAAGGAAAAGAAAAAAAATAGTGAATTCCAAATCACATGGCTACATCTTTTAAGCATTTTTGCTGGGGTGCTGCACTCTTTTCATCCCCTAATGTTGGAGCTATGCACTGTATACTTCTACTTCTTGGGTCTATATCACTTTGTTGAATAGTCAATTCAGTGAATGACTGTTCATTGAACCCACTGAAGCAAAAACTCATTTTAGCAAATGATCGTTTCAGCAATTTTTTACGCAGGGAAAAAAATTGTAGGCCAACTACTGACCATGACAAATGCTATATAATTTAAAACTCAGCAAAGTGGAGGCTGCATTCCCCAACCCCCTAACTAAATATACCAACTCTGAGATCGCACTACAGTGGGGAAAGGGGCAATTCCTGATGATGGCCAACTACTTCCTTTCCCTGCGAAAAAATTCACTGAAACGATTGTTCGCTAAAATAAGTTTTTGCTTAAGTGGGTTTGATGAATAGTCATTCACTGAACAGACTGTTTGACAAAGTGATATAGACCCCTACATCGTAGTATATTAAATCCAAGCTCACTGAATCTCAGAGCAGGGAAGTTCTTGAGATACAGCAACTTTATACAGTTTATAGTCCTGCAAATTCACACTTACAGTTCTGCTGTTCTGATGATCACAGTTATGATCCTTAGAATTTCATCAAATGACTAATACTGTGGCATAGAGGGATAGAGCCCTGGCTGTTTCCCAGGTGATCCAGGTTTGATTAATGGCTCAGGTGCCTGAGGTGCTAGGTGGGGAGGGTGGGCATGTCCATCCTGGCAGGAGCAGGGAGGTGTATGTATTTGGAGCCTACTGTCATGGTTGATTTCCTTGGTGGAGACTGGGTATACAACTTGGAGTTGGGCAGGCTATCTTGTTGACATAAGTCCCTTGAGGAAGTGAAAGACTGTCCAGAGTTAACACCTATTGCATGTCCCACATTTGGTGTGTCACTGGGCATGTGAGGAGGTTGGAAAAATATAGGAGAACACTCCCCTGAAGCAATGTGATGGAGTCCCAGGATTCTTGATCTCCTCACTGGCCCAGAACTTTGGTTGGTTATAGGCTGGAGGAAGCTAAGATATATCTGATAGACCTGGTTGATAAGAATAGGTACTGGTGCAGCTGGTGATTAACCACAGGGAGTGAAAACACTATAAAAAATTGTTTCAAAAGGCACCCTATGAACAAAGTTTTAGATTTAGGCCTCAATAAATTGGGTAAAGTGTCCACTGCATAGATGAGCTCTCCACCTGTCAACAGTGACCATGACACAGGGTGGATGACTTTAAGCAGGGCATTGCTGACTTAAGATATAAAGCCTGCAGTGTACTACAGTGTCACTCACAAAGTAGAATGGAGTAGGCAAATGTTTATATGAACACACCAAAATTTTATTGTAATCCAAGGTTACAATTGTAGAATATCCAAATGTATAAGCGCTTTCGTCTCCTTTTTAAATAAGTTCAAGAGACTTCATCAGATACAATTAGTTACTTTCATCACCTAAATTTAAAAGAAGAAATTCAAATTACATCACATCCTAGAGCAGTCAACACACCTTCATTTTAAGCCATACTATACTTAAAATTGTCATTACTTCCACAACAGTTGGAAGTTGAAAGTTGTTAAAACCATTAAAAATACTTTTAAAATACTTCATGAATTTTAAAATCACTACCTATCTACAATTATATTAATAACTTAACATTTAAATAAATTTAAATAAATAAATCCATGTGGTAATAAATATAAATAAATACCTAAAATATTGGAGAACATATATAAGTGTAAATAAATACTCATTCAAACAGTGTATATATGAATAAGTTTGTTATACTAAGATAGTTACAAAGTGTATTTTAACGTCTATTCAGGGCTTTAATTTTCAAGAGACTACTAATAGACAAATTATCATTAAGCCCTGGCCAATACATGGCATTCAGTTTGATCTGACATCCTAGTTCCATTTTGTCAAGCTGGTAAGACCATGCTCCACCTCTTGCACTAATCATTACAGTGTCTAATATAATACATTTAAAAGCATGGTCTGGGTAAGCCATAATATGTTTTGCTAAGGCGTTCCCTTCCCATAGATCACGTATGTTTCTGAGATGTTCCCCTATTCTGTTTTTAAATTTGCGCTCAGTCTTGCCCACATAAAAACATGGGCACAAATTACAAACAGCACAATATACAACCCTCTCAGTTGTACATGAAAATCTACCTCTCAGCCAAATTCTAATTCCATTTATTATGACATTGCTATTAATTTCCATAATGTTCGGGCAGAGCTTGCATCTCCCACATTTATGCATGTGTCCTTGAAGATACTCTTCCTGTCATCTTTCAAACATATTTTTAAGACACTGTCCTTCCTTATATATGCAAATAGGAGAGTCCCCCAAAACGTCTCTCGTTTCTTTGTCACTCCTAATAATTTCCCAATTTTTTATTAAAATGTTCTTACTATAGTGTGCTTCATTATTGAAAGTTGTCAAAAAACTATTTTCATAAATCTTTTCATTCACTGGTGTTGTGGCCATGGTTATATTAGTGTTGGCTTCATTTCTATTGTCATCTCCACTATTAATTATTTGATTTATGTTACTTATCTGGTATTCAACATTTTGGCTCCTGTCTTCTAGAATGGGAGTAAAGTGCCCAGATTGTCTTTTGTCATTAACTTCTTGCATAATCGTATCAATTAGACTAATAGGATAACCTCTTCTAAGGAACATACATTTCAGCAAGTTGCATTCCTCTACATAGTCATCCCAAAGAGTTGTCATCCGGGCTGCATGGACAAATTGCTATTTTAGTACAGCTCACTTTTGTTTAAAGGGATGATAAGTGCTGAAATGTAAAAAACTATTAGAGTAGGTTTCATTTCGAAATATTCTAGCTAGAAATCTATTCTCAGTTTCATCATTTAGTAAGTGAACATCTAAGCATGCTATATGTGTATCACTGACAGTATGTGTAAACCTCAAGAAACTGGTTGTTTCATTGATAAATGCAAGAAAATTATCCAAGATGTCTATGGGCCCTTCCCATAATATAAACAAGTCATCCAGGTAAGATTTATGAAAATAGTTTTTTGACTACTTTCAATAATGAAGCACACTATATTAAGAACACTTTAATAAAAAATTGGGAAATTATTAGGAGTGACAAAGAAACGAGAGACATTTTGGGGGACACTCCTATTTGCATATATAAGAAAGGACAGTGTCTTAAAAATATGTTTGAAAGACGACAGGAAGAGTATCTTCAAGGACACATGCATAAATGTGGGAGATGCAAGTTCTGCCCAAACAATATGGAAATTAATAACAATGTCATAATAAATGGAGTTAGAATTTGGCTGAGAGGTAGATTTTCATGTACAACTGAGAGGGTTATATATTGTGCTGTTTGCAATTTGTGCCCATGTTTTTACGTGGGCAAGACTGAGCGCAAATTTAAAAACAGAATAGGGGAACATCTCAGAAACATACGTGATCTATGGGAAGGGAACGCCTTAGCAAAACATATTATGGCTTACCCAGACCATGCTTTTAAATGTATTATATTTGACACTGTAATGATTAGTGCAAGAGGTGGAGCATGGTCTTACCAGCTTGACAAAATGGAACTAGGATGGCAGATCAAACTGAACGCCATGTATTGGCCAGGGCTTAATGACAATTTGTCTATTAGTAGTCTCTTGAAAATTAAAGCCCTGAATAGACGTTAAAATGCACTTTGTAACTATCTTAGTGTAACAAACATTCATATATGCACTGTTTGAATGAATATTTATTTACACTTATATATGTTCTCCAATATTTTAGGTATTTGTTTATATTTATTACCACATGGATTTATTTACTTAAATTTATTTAAATGTTAAGTTATTAATATAATTGTAGATAGGTCGTGATTTTAAAATTCATGAAGTATTTTAAAAGTATTTTTAATGGTTTTAACAACTTTCAACTTCCAACTATTGTGGAAGTAATGACAATTTTAAGTATACTATGGCTTTAAATGAAGGTGTGTTGACTGCTCTAGGATGTGATGTAATTTGAATTTCTTCTTTTAAATTCAGGTGATAAAAGTAACTAACTGTATCTGATGAAGTCTCTTCCACCTATTTAAAAAGGAGACGAAAGCGCTTATACATTTGGATATTCTACAATTTTAACCTTGGATTACAATAAAATTTTGGTGTGTTCATATAAACATTTGCCTGCTCCATTCTACTTTGTGATTGACTAGTGATTTCTGTTTGTTCAACTTTTTCATAGTGTACTACAGTGCACTTCTTCTAAAAGGTGGCCTGCAAGCAGATGGAAGTGGTTTTGAAATAGGAGCTTAGACAAAAGGATAAATTGGGGGAAGAACAACCTGCTGATAGGCTGAAAAGTATATCCAGGTATTTGTACAAAAGAATGAAAGTGGAGTTCAGGAGGGGACTGAAGTTGCTGAGTTGAGAAGGGAGTGTGGCACTCTGGAGTGGTGAGAAAGCATTCATATAGTTGAAAGAAGTCATAGAATAAGATAAGGGTTTATATCAAGACAAAAAGGACATTACTAAACAGGTGAGGAAGACCAAGGCTGGACTGATGAGGAATCTATTCTAGGTTAAAATAGGGATGGCAAGAATTTTTCAGGTACATTTCACAGGGGAAGAATAGGGAAATTAGCCTAAACAAGATGAGCAGGGATTTAAGGAAGGATAAAAACAACAGAGACATTGCTTAAGTGCTATGTAAGTTCTGTGTTTCTGTATTCATAAAAGAAAGAAAAAAAAGGAAGGGTACCATGAAGGGAAGGGAAGAAGGCAGTGTGGCAACAGGAATAAGTGTATTGATGAATGGAGAGGGAGAGGATAGAAAGGTAATTAGTCTACTTACATAAAGGGAAGGCAAAGGGCTCAGTCATGATATTGAACCGTGTACTCAAAAATCTAGGAATTACCATGACACAGATATGTAGATCTCTGGCTGAACGAGAAGTACAAAATGACTGGTAGACAGCTTATTTTGACCCCTTGTTCAAGAGAGGTATCTATCAGAACCATCCCAGGAAACCTAAGGCCAGTTAATCTGAGGTAGAAACAGGAAAAGTGATTACAAGGATCTGCAGAAAATGGGTTAAAACCTTTCTAAAGGGCAGCCTGCTTTAGGACTTAAACCAGCAAGGCTTCACTGGCAAGAAGAGATACCAGTCAATGTCCGGCAGTTCATTCAACTGAAAGAGCATAAAGGAAAAAGATCCTGACTACAGCCCAGGCAACCTTAGTTTGATTAGTGACTTGGATGCTTCCCAAAGCTGGAAGACGAAGATCGGTGTGACCACCTTGGGGGGGGGGGTCTAGGTGGAGCAGGATACAAGCTGCCACAGCCTTTAGAAGAGGGGCACCACTGCTTAGGCTTCCATAGCCCTTATTAGCAAGCTAGTACGTTATGCCATATATCATAATAAAAATTACACAGGAGAGAATGTCACAAGCATTTGGAGAAGAAAGAACAAAGAAACAAGATTTAGGGAGCAGATGATAAAAGGAGATGAAGTAAGAAAATGAGATGAATCTATTAAAATGTTTGGGTTATTAAACTCAGATCAACTTTTATATACATATCTAATATTAAAGTTCAAGGAAGTCGTGCTGAGGTTGGACAGTAATTTTACTAAATTGCAAATAGTCTAGGAATATAAGGAGCTGACGAGTTCAAGCATGACGAATAATATGCTAGGTCTTGTACTTGGAAGTGTTGTGGTAAACTAACTAATGTATACCTTTTATCTTATTTGTGTTACTGCTTTAAACTGTATGATACAGAAAGAACTCAAGAGTATTTATATTATGTAAATATATTTGTGTAAAAGTGAATAAAAAGTGGGTTTAAAGTACAAGTATTGAGTGTTTTTAAATGTTTCAAAGTACTTTTCTACTGACATGATTGTGCTGATATTATGCATTTTGGTGTTGGCAAAGAAAAATGTTTTTTTAGGCAAAATGAAGTAATGCCTAACAGATTTGTAAAGAAAAATCTGGAAGTATGTACAAATCTGGTCAAATCTAGACTTCAAAAATGAGTGAGTATGTGTTAAAAGGTAATCATTTGCATTTCATGAGACTTTCATGTGGAAAAAGTGTGGTCTTCAACTTCTGATTGGTTACTTATGTATAATGTATTCTTGTTTAAGATAAAATAACACATAAATATGTACAGCATTCTTTTGTTAGTGGAGGTAGAGCTCATATCCTACTATCCCTACATATATGTAGTGAAGCAACTTATTTTCTCTGTAAAGTCTGAAAAAGAAATCAGTGTGATTTTTTAAGTAAGACACGATTACATTAATGTCTTTCTTAACAAAAGAAAGTTTAACCTCACAGAGATGTTTTTGTTGAGTTGGTATAAAATAAGATGTACTAAAGAAGCGAAGGTGTTGTTGTCTGTAGTGTTAATAGTTGCTAAGAAAGTTATAACTAGAAAGTGGAAAACCAAAGATAAACTTTCATTATGAAAAGTGAAAAAAATGATCACAGAGATAACAAATATGAAATGGAGAACTATTAGAGATTAGAAAGAAAACTTCATAGTAAAACATTGGCTGTATTAGATGCTGTATTTACTTGAATGGGATGTTGACAGGAAACAGAGTACCTAAGATCTCTATTATTTAATAATAACTCCTATAAAAAGTGATAAATCACTGGTCCAGTAATAACTTGCAATATACTGTAAGTTAAATAATATGGTCACTAATTAATTCCTGATCTCAAATTAGGTTATAAATAGTAAATTTGTGTCTTTAACTGTGTTTTGTTTGATGACCTATGTTAAATTAAACATGAGATTAAGTCTGGCTAGAATCGCTGATTTTGACATTTGGATTTGTATGTTTAATGTATGTTTAATGTATTCACTTACTGTCTGACGTGATGCTACTTTATTATTATTATTATTGTTTAAGCATATAATTAAAAATGGTTGTAAAGGCCAAAAGTGCTGAAATAATGCATACAACATGCACAGGGACTGCATAGCATGTCACACTGAAAACCATTACAATTAAAAGCATGCCGAAAATACTTCTAAGACCATATTCTCCATAATCCTTACCCTCACTGCACTCTTTCCTCAGACCCTTCCCTGACCTTCTCTTTAACTCTCCTTTACATTCTTCCTTGTTTCTACACTTATGCCTCAGACCCATCCCTGACCCCCTCTTTAACTCTCCTTTACATTCTTCCTTGTCTCTACACTTACATCTCTTACTCCCTCCTCTTTTTTTCTACCCTTCCTATCCTATCTCCTTTACTACCACATCCTATCACTATACCGTTTACCTCTATACCATCCATGCCTACTTCACAAACCCACTGCTCCTCTCTCCTTCCAAACCTGCTCTACTAACCCACTTATCATCTCTTCTTCTCGCTACCACCAAACTCTTATAACTTACCACAACCTCTTTACTGCTTTCCATATCTTCTCACTGACTGTCTATGATCCTGCATATTGTTTATGATTTCCCAACATTTATTGTTTAAAATGTTTTATCGTATAAAATGTTTATTTAAAAGTTTGTACCATGTAGCTTTTCTTCCTGGGTCTCTGCTGAAAAAGAGCTTTTGCCCAGTCTGCCCAGTCAGACTTCCCAAGTCAGCAAAGGCGAATAAATAAATAAAATAATTGATTAATTATTTACTTTGCTCAAAACAAATTGGACAAAATGCTCAAAATTCTCAAAATAAAACAAAAGAAAACAAATGAACAAAAAAAAATCTGTCTCTCTCCTTCCTCTCTGTCTGGATGCTGATGCTCAGGAAGAATGACCGGGTCAGTGCGTGATAAGGGGTTGATAGTGAGAGAGAGATTTTATTGAATGCCTTGAACAGGTCCAAGTATACCATGTATCTATACTTCATAATCACCATCAACTGCTTCAATTTACGTCTATGAAGTTTATAAAGTTAAGAAGGCTTGACAGCCTTTGACAAAGCCAGACTGACATGGGTCCAGGGTTAAGGCATTATCGTTGTTAAATTTATGAGGCTAAACATTATATACTTCATGGGTTTACAAATAAGGCTAGTAAGACTGATGGGTCTATAATTTTCAGGGTCAGTGATTAGGCCTCCCTTACTTAGGGGCATCACTACTGATGTTCTCAGGCTTCTGAGACATAGCCTATTGCAAGACTCATGTTACAGAGTTTTAGGAGATTTTCTGATAGGCCATAGTTGCAGATAGTTATTAAGTTTTCATCTTCTTATCAGGGCACATGGATGTGGTATTCTTTGTTTTAAAAAGGTCACCTGGAACTTATTTTATAGTGACTGGTGATGGGGAAGTCAGGGACTGAGGAGTCATGGGGCCATTATGATGGTATGTAACGTGAGGTTCACACTAAATTTGATGGCTAGAATATTAGCTATTTTGTTTGGGATTAGAATGGGTGTTATCATTGTGGATCAAATCTGAACAATGATACCACCCATTCTGATCCCAAGCAAAATAGCTAATATCCTAGATTGGATGCCGCCATTGTAGACCTTAACTGCTTGTAACATACATCCTTGTGAATCACGGAAGTATCGATAATGGCTGCTGGTGTATGTCTTGATGAAGGACAGGTATGATCTGGTGGCAGAGATTTTTTATTTTTAATTGTAGAAGGCTTGGAGAGCGACATCTTAACCACTGCAGCTAAAATAAGTGGTGTTATGCAGGTAGTGCTAAATGTGTAATCCTGTGAGAGGGAGGCCTCCAGGTTAACTTAGTGCAGTATTCGTCTTGACAAAAAGATACTTTCTTCATGTACAAATCATAATATAAAACTGATGTGTCTATAGAAAATATGTGAAATTATACAGTTCTAAACCAAGAAAAATAAAAAAAGGAAGCAGCAAGCTTCAGAAATAGCTGTTCTGTTTATTGTCACACAAAATAGATTAAGCACTTTCGTCCAGTTGAAATCGACTTCATCAGAATAGCATATCTCAAAAAATAAAATCAATTTATACTGTTTAAAACAACCACGTGAACACAATTTAATTTACTGGACAATTGACTAGTGAAGTCGTTTTTAAAAATACAGCATCAAGAACTAGACTAACTCACAACATACAACATTAAACAGTTCAACATTGTTCTTATTGAAAATGAAAAATAATGTGTTTAAAAACAGTGTTAAAATAAATATCAAATGGCAAAAGCTGCCTTTAGCTTGAGCACACTGCTGATAGAGACCATTTTGTTTAAACTAGGGAACATCATGGCGTTATATCTTAATTGCTTTAAAAGTTCTTTGCATTGTAGAAAATCATCCAATGGCCCAGTGGCCCTGATAATTCATAATTCAGGCTATTTAGGAGGTATCCTGGGATATTATTGGAGCCCACTGAAACTATAGTCTTGGCCTTAGAGATCACATATAAGAACTGCTCACTACTGATAGTTTGTGGGGATCTGTTAAATGGTATTTCCTTTGGGGGGGCAGCTGGGGTGACTGGGGGTAAACCTGGAGCTGAGTTTGTCAGCCAGAAGATTTGTTATATTTTCTGGATCAGTGAATGTGGTTCTATTTACCAATGCTTATGTGCTGCCTTTGAGGTTTCAGACACAGCTAATGAAGGATTTATGCTTGTCCTTGGCCTGGGATGTTATCATTACCTCAAAATTTGCTTTGTTGAGCTTAATCAGTCTTAGTTGTCTATTCAATTTCATGAGAGAGTTTTTATCTTTTCTGGTGTTAAATTTTCTAATTTTAGCTATGACATTTTCTTCTGTTGTACAACCTATTTAATTTTGGATTCCACCAGGGTGCTGTACAAAGCTTCTGTGAATAATTCTTCACAGGCTGATGCCTTATCTGGTTTGGAGGGGCTTGAAATTTTGACAAGTTATCACTTAATAAAGGGTAGTTTGCCTTGGAGTGATTTCTAACTGTTACAGGGTTTTCTGGGGTTTCA
This sequence comes from Protopterus annectens, assembly GCF_019279795.1. Classification (NCBI taxonomy): domain Eukaryota; kingdom Metazoa; phylum Chordata; order Ceratodontiformes; family Protopteridae; genus Protopterus; species Protopterus annectens. Next base: position 1,165,776,334 of record NC_056733.1, on the reverse strand, counting down.
GAACTGATTCTTATTTCAAAAGAGACTGCTTTGTGGTCTGACCTTACCAGAGAAGTCACAACATTGGAGGGGGGGGTGTAGATTTCTGTCATATTTGTGAGTACCAGGTCCAATATATTTGTATCTCTAGTAGCTGTATGCACTAACTGATCTAGGATGTTTGTGTTAACAATGTCTAGGAATATCTGTGCGTGCAAATTTGGGGTCATATAGCATTCCCAGTTCATAGAGGGGTAATTAAAGTTCCCCATGAGTATGGTATTTGGTTGAATGATGAGTGTCTCTAATAGGTCTAAGCATGAACTATATGTTTCATGGGACATAGAGAGTGACCTATAGCTTGATAGGATATGGTATGGGACTTTGTCTATGGTAATCTGGCCATGAAGAAACTCCACTGAGTTATCCTGTTTAATTAACCTAGAGGTATGCTTATTATTAATGGAGATTGAGACACCTCCACCTTTAGTCCATATCTTTGCAGTTGCTGGCCTAAATGTGTCAAAGGCACTGAAGCCTTGCACTGTGGGGTATTATGTGCATCTTTAATTCATATGTTGGTAACTGCACAGATGTGAATAGAGTCTGGAGAGAGTGGAGCTTCTTGTTTAGACTCCTGGCATTGAACCAATTAATCAATTAATCAGTAATCAATTAGATTTCCTTGGGTAGATTTTGCTATGTTGGAAGGTTTGTTAATTTGACATTGTCTAAAAAATGCTCTATGGGGAGGACAATGTTTTAGCCAATATTTAAAAGCCTAAAGGGCACAGGTGCAGGCCAAACTTCGCAAAGCAATGTAGGTTGCTGACCATATCCTCCCATGCTGACAAATATTACATTCCCATAAAGTGACACCAGAAACTAAACCAATTATTTAAGTCAATCATCTTCTGTTCATATTGCGGCATCATACTTGGAGAAGTTTAAATGCTGCTTAATGCTAGGCTCATACTGGCCTGGGATACATACTCCAAGAGTGCCATAACATCTCTCTTCATATAGTTTAGGGAGGTACGCCTCAAGCCTTTTACACCTACATAGACTATGATTGTATCATACTGGTACCTGTGGTGCAGTGACTTGAGTGCATGCATAATTTGGTAGATCCTGGCACCTGATAGGCAATTGACTGTTATTTTCTCATTGTTCATCCTGGTGAGTGGGCAATGAATTTGCTGTACAATGGAATCACCTATGATTGGAGTCCTGGGTAGTATATTAGCTTGCCTTATGGGTTTGATAGTTGAGGCTCCACTAAGTAGGAACTATAGACCCATAAGCCTAACCAGCCTTATCTGCAAGGGAATGGAGAGAAACATCATGGACCTTATCAACAAAGACATAGGTGACCGTCAAACTCCTGATCTGACGCAATTTGGGGCAGATCATGCTTATTAAATGTGATGGACTTCCTTGAGAATGTCACCAAAACCCTGGATGAAGGCAAAACAGTACATAAAGCCTATCTTGACTTAGCTAAGTCTTTTGACACAATCCTCCACTCAGACATCATTGAGAAACTCACCCAGCTAGGAATTAACCCATATGTCACTAGTTGGGTAGCCAACTGGCTCACTGACAGAACACATTTATTTATTTATTGGCATTTGGTGACTGGGAAAGTCTGACTGGGTCAGAAATCCATTTTCAGTGGAGGCCCAGGGAGAAAAGCTCCGTAGTACAAATTTCGAACAGTAGAAGTTTAAAACAATATTAATATCAAGACAGCATACATTTTTAAACATATATTAAAGTATAATATTGGCAAAAAAATATACAATCAAAACATTTGTACAATCAAGAAAAGAGTAACCTTCAGCATTTGTAATAAAGTACAAATTGTATTAGTTGACAAACCAGTTAGAAAGATAGTTTGATTACTAAGCTGTCAAATAAGTTTTGGAAACAGGAAGTTTTGACTTTTAAGTAATAGGAATAAAAGAGTAATATGAGAAAAGTCAAATCATTAGTAGTAAAGGAAGTTTAGGGATACAAGAAGAGTATAGAGATGAAGGGGAGATAGTACAGAAAAGTTGTTTTAGCCTGTGTTGAAGGAAGATTATAGTATGGGAACTGTGATGTTAATTGAGCACTATTATGGCTAGAAATGGGTGAGAAGTTTGTAACTAAATGGGAGGTTGGCATAATGGTTAAGGTGTTTATCTTATAGACAAAAGGTGCAGGGTTTGATTTTCATGTGGGATAACTGACTAGGTTTAAAATGGCCCACAAGGGCAGTTAGCTTAATACTAAGCTATAAACCTATGTATAAGTGTGGAAGTTTATAATCACGACAGAGTGAGAAGAAAGGTAAGTGTAAGAGGAAATTAAGATATATTGGAGGGTGAAAGTTCTGATAGCAAGTTTAAAAGATTTAAGATAGATAGAGGACTTAACTGTAGATGTTATTAACTAGGATATACGAATGATGTAAGAAGACATGGGGGTAAGAGGAAAAAGGGGTCTGGGCAATTAGTGAAATTAGTATTTTTATGCTTAGGAGCATGGGCAGATGTGACTGTTTAGATAGTAGCCTTTCAAAGTTAATTTGAAGGTCTTAAGGGATTCGATGGCACAAATGTTTGGTGGTAGGGCATTCCACAATTTTTCATTAGCATGGGAGTAAATGCTTTGCCCTGCTCTTTTGGTAGGTTTGTACACTTGTAAGAGTAGTTTGTTAGTGGAGCGAATGGTTCTGGGTGGGATGTAAGGCAAAAAGATAGCTTTTAGGGCAGGGCAGCTATCTGGATTGTAGATTATTTTATGAGCTAGAGATAGTTGTACTAGATTTTGGTAGTGAGGGAATTCTAGCCAGTTTATTTTTTTTAGGGCATCACAATGGTCAGTACGATAAGATACACCAGTTGCAAATTTGGCAGTTTTGTGATGGCATGATTATAGTTTGTTCTTTAGAGTTGTACGAAGATTAGTAAGAATGGGGGCCCCATATAGGAAGGTAGGAAGTGGGAGGGTGTTGGAAAGGGTTATTTTAGTGGAAGCATCCATGTACTGTTTATGTCTGTAAAGTTTGCCTAGTTTGATATGTGTTTTTTATTATGTTAGATATATGTTGTTCAAATGTGAGTTTGTTATCTCTAGTGATGCCTAGAAATTTTGCCTGGGTTGCTATTTCAATTTGAGTTTTGTGAGTATAGTTTGAAATCATGTGGGAATGGGTTTAGAGAGAAGAATAGAAGCTTAGTTTATTTGGCATTTGGATTGAGTAGTAGTTGTGCATCATTTATCCAGGTTTCGACAGAGGTAAAGGCAGTAATCAGTGTATAGGATGACTGTGCTTTGGGGAGAGGTAGTATGAAGTTTGTTAATAAATATATTAAAAAGCAAAGGTCCAAGAATGGATCCTTGTGGGACTTCTGTACTATTTACTTGGTATTTAGATATGCTAGTTTGCCATTTGACACATTGTTGCCTCTCGGTTAAATAGTTGAAAAAACATTTTTGAGTACTGTTGGAGCTGCCTAGTGTGGAAAGTTGTAATAATAATTTAGAATGAGACACTGTATCAAAGGCTTTTGATAGGTCTAGTAATATTACAGATGTTAATAGGCCTTCGTCCATGGCTTCATCCATGGCTTTGTAAACAGTGTCTGTGAAGGATAGTGTTGTAGTGATACTAAATGCAGGCCAAAAAACATGTTGAGTAGGTGTGAGGAGGTTGTTGTTTAAGAGGAATTTTATTAGTTGTATGTGTATACTTTTTTCTAATACCTTTGATAGGGGAAGAGGATACAGATAGGTCAGTAGTTTAATAATTCCTGTTGTTTTCCTCCCTTATGTAAAGGGAAGATGATCGATTTTTTTCAGAGTTTGGGGACATAGGATTCAGTGATAGACAGTGTTGTGCTAGTTACTTATAAAAGTAATAAGTTACTATTACTAGCTACTTTTAAATGAAAGTAATATATTACTATTACTTATTGCTTTTCTAAAAAAATATATATTACTATTACTAGTTAGTAACTAAAGTAACTAGTTACTGTTGAGTTACTTTTACGTAAGTATAGTTTATCAATCTTCATATTCAGTTTTACTCACACAGTACTTATGTGTGAGGAATACATGCTTACTGCACATAAATACAAGTGTATTAAAGTAGTATACACAGTGTTACAATAATGATGAATAGCATTTTACAGTTTACAAAGTCCCACAGACTAGTCTTTATAGTCAAAGAGTCAGAATTTAATACTTAAACCAAAGTACACACAGCCAGCAACACAAGACCCATAACAAGTTACAACACAAGACCCATAACAAGTTACAACCCATCAAATTTTCAACAACGTACATTAGGCTAATCTGCTAAAACTAATGCTGAGGACAGAAAAATGCTTACGGAAAATGTCATATAAGTCTAACAAGACTGTTAACACAACGTCAACCAAAATATCACTTTATATAAATATTCACAATAACTACACAATGACTACACATTTCTGTTGGCTTGAAGAAGGAGCAACTTTTCAAAGTGTTCGTCGGTGAGCCTATTTCTTCTTGCAGTCAGCTCTTGTCCACCAAGACTGAATAGGCGTTCAATGGATTCACTAGATGGCAGAGCTATATTAGTGTTCAGAAGTATCTTCTTGACTACAGGGTAACTGTTGAGAGAAGATATTTCTCTGCAAGGGTCAGGCAGATACATGTCCTTCTGAGAAGATATGCTGACATTGACTGGTGTTGACTCTTTGAAGCTGAAGAAGCTGTCTTTGGCAGTTAATGCAAAAGCTTTAGATGGCCTATGTGCAGGTTCATCCAATTCCTTCATGGAATCAGGGAACAGAGCCTTGCTCTGAGTTTCTGCTCTTCGCTGTCCATCCATTGCAAATGGAACTGCAGATGCACTATGCTAGCCAGAATGAGCTGTTCACGCTCCATAAGGTGATTGAACTGAGCCTCAATGCCTTTAAGAAGAGCATCAACTAGTGGCACAACATGCTTCACAGACTGCCTGACTTTGGATAACTTGTTTTTCAGGCACGTAATTGTGGGGATCAGGATTCCCATGAAGCTTTTCAGCTCTAACTGTTGGATGTCCAGAGCCATTGCCAAGGGCTGCATTGCTTGCAGAAACTCAGCAACAAAGGTAATTTCTGCAGGTCTGAAGATGGCAATTCCAATCTGTTCACATATCTCATTCAGCAAGCCTTCACCCTGAGTTGCAACAAGGTGAATTCTCTCCATTGCATAGAAAGTGGAATTTCATTGTGTCGCATTGGGAATAATCAACCAGTTCACACTTATTTCGAACCACCTCAGCAGCTTGGGTGCTGCAACAAGCCTTGTTCCAAGCAGCATATCATTTGGCCATGGTGCTTTGCATGATCTTTTTATACTGTGCATCATTACAAGCAGATTCAGCATGTGCACAGTACCTAGATTCAACATACATTAGACTAATCTAATATAACTAATGCTGAGGATGCAAAAATGCTTACAGAAAATGTCATATAGGTCTAACAAGACTGTCAACACAACAAAGTCAACCAAAATATCACTTTATATAAGTATTCACAATGACTACACATTTCTGTTGGCTCAAAGAAGGAGCAACTTTTCAAATTGTTCGTCGGTGAGTCTATTTCTTCTTGCAGTCAGCATTTGTCCACCAAGACTGAATAGGCATTCAACGGGTGCACTAGATGGAAGAGCTGTATTAGTGTTCAGAAATATCTTCTTGACTATAGAGTAACTTTTGAGAAAATATATTTCTCTGGAAGGGTCAGCCAGATACATGTCCATCTGAGAAGATATGCTGACATCATTGGCTGGTGTCTACTCTTTGAAGCTGAAGAAGCTGTCTTCATCAGTTAATGCAGAAGCTTTAGATGACCCATGTGCAGGTTCATCCAGTTTCTGCATGGCATCAAGGAGCAGAGCCTTGCCTCTGAGTTTCTGCTCTTATAGGTTCATAGGTTCATACTAGGCTATCTGCCCTAGGGCATTTATAAGCCTAGCCAGAGTGTGTTTGGCTTTTGCCACCCATTTTAAATTAATTTTGCTATGCCCTTTTTCGAGGTTAGTATACTGTGCCTCTGTCTAACAGTGACACAGAAGTGATACCCGGGGTAAACCTACGATCCCCCATCCACTCATCAAGATTCCTCTTGAAGAGAGTCAATGAGGGACTCTGCCTAACCTGGACTGGGATTTTATTCCAGAGTGAAGGGAACCTCTGGGTTATGAATCTGTCCCTCCAGCATGTCCTATTTATTTCAGTGCTGAGGTTCAAGTCTCGAGCGCGTAGCTCGATGGGATTTGGATTTTCTGAGGTGCAGCATGTCTATTAATTCCGGGTTGGGCATGGCTTTATACGTCAGGCACAGATCGCCTCTGAGCAGGCGGTATGCCACTGAGTAGAGCTGGAGTTTCTTTAACCGGGCAGCATATGGCATCTGTTTGAGCCCTTTGATCCTCTTGGTGAGGTACTTTTGGGGTCTTTCCAGTTGCTGCAGGTGTCTGGTAAGGTACATCCCAAAAGGGGCATTGCACTCAATTATGGGCCTGATGAGGGATGAGTAAAGAGGCACGATGACCTCCCCTGATCTAGATGTGAATCCCTTCATGATTAGGTGAGCTATATAAAATGTTTTTCTAACCACTTTGACCACGTGGTTGTCAAATGAGAGATTGCTATCAACTTGGGTCCCCAGGTCCCTAATTACTTCTTCCGTACTTAGTGGATTACCACCTATGTGGTAATTTGTGGGCACTTTGTTTTTGCCAAAGGGGATGACTATACACTTTTTGGCATTTAGCTTGAGGCCATAGCTCTGGCACCAGTTGTCTGTTTCTATGAGGCCCTTTTGGAGGATGCTTGTGTCGGCTGGAGAGTCGATTATAGCACCCAGTTTGCAGTCATCTGTGAACTTGGTCAGCCACAGTCCTTCCGTGTTGGCCTGTACCTCCGAGAAATATATACTGAACAGGAGAGGTCCCAGGACTGAGCCTTGTGGGACGCCACTTGTAACTGGTTTGGAGTCTTACATGGCTCCAGCAATTCTAACCATGTGGGTTCTGTCCTTGAGCCAGTTTGCAATCCATCTAGTGACATAGGGGTTTATATTTAAGCTGGTGAGCTTATCTATAATGCCCGAGTGGGGTATTGTATCGAAGGCTTTTGCGAGGTCCAGGTAGGCTGTGTGGACCACCTTCCCCTCATCAATGGCCTTGGTGACTGTTTCAAAGAAATCGACCAGGTTTAAGAGGCAGGATCTGCCCTTAACAAAGCCGAACTGGGTAGGATCCAGTGTCTGTAGGTCCCCAATATCTTTTTTTATGAGGTCCATGATGATCCTTTCCATAGCTTTACAGACCAAGCTAGTCAGGCTTATGGGGCGATAGTTGCCAGGATCCGTTGAGGCACCACCTTTGTGGAGAGGGACCACTGTTGCTGTATGCCACTCTTTGGGTACATATCCTGTGGTAAGGCTGAGATTGAACAGTAGTTTTATGTTTGGGTTTAGCTCTTCTTGGAGTTCATATAGGACACAGCCCGGGACACCGTCTGGTCCCATTGATGCTGTGTTTTTTGCTTTGGAGAGGGCGGCTCTTACCTGAGCATCTGAGATGTCAGGGAGGCAGCACTCTGCTTGAGTAGATATTTGCCCTTTTGGTGGGGGGGGGGGGAGAGAAGTTTGCGCTGAACCTGTCAGCTAGGATGTTGGCAATGTCTGTGGTTTCGGTGTATTTTTGTCATTTTGGACTCATTCTCAGCATATCTGGGAATTCTCACCCAGGTTCCTAACATAACTAAAGAAAGCCTTGTGATTATCCTTAGTGTCCTGTGCAATTTTTCTCTCGAAGCTGGCCTTAGACGATTTTATGAGTGCCTGTAGTTTTTTGCTAACACTGATCAGAGATGCCTTCCCTTTTTGGGATTTTGCTCTATCATGTAGTAGCTTCCTCCTTCTATTGTATAGTTTGTTTATGGCTGGGGTCCACCAGACAGGACGTCTGCCTTTGGAGGATTGGGTCTTTGTTTTGTTTGGGATTGCATGATCCATGCATTCCTGAAGGTGTTCATAGAATGCATTTATAAAGGATTTTGCGGTCTGGGCCGTATTTTCCACAGGCCCGGGGGCTTTGAAGGATTCTACCTCGGTTTTGAGGAGTGTGAAATTTGCTTTAGAGAAGTTTTTCACTGTGGTTTTCTGGTCCGGGGGTGGGGTCGGGATGTGAATATCCAGTGAGATTAGTTTATGGTCTGATCTTACCAGTGAGGGATACACTTCTGGTCTGGAGCATAGAGTCCCCATGTTGGTGATGATCAGGTCCAGCATGTTATCCCCTCTTGTGGGAGTGGTAACATGTTGTTCCATAGCATTTGAGTTTATAAATTCTAGGAACCTTTGAGCTAGGGTGTTGGAGCTAGAGTAATGCTCCCAGTCTATGTTTGGGTAGTTGAAGTCGCCCAATATAATGGTGTTTGGAGAGACCTTCATATTTTCCAGTGTTCTCAGGAAGGCTGAGTGAGGTTCCTGGGTTTGGGAGGGTTGTCTGTAGCAGGCTATAAACTGGAAGGCAGTTTTTCCCACTGTTAGTTGCACATGGATAGTCTCTGATGCTTCGTGCTGTGCCACCAACCTGGAGGTGTGGGTATCTTTGACGAATATTGATACTCCCCCTCCTTTTCTGGTTCGGTCCAAGTTTTGGGGACAAAAAGCATGGTATGAGGTATAACCTGGTAGTGCTGGGGTACTCTCGGGAGCCTTGAACCAGGTTTCTGTTACTGCACAGATATCGATGTTCTCCATGCTAAGGAGAGTTTCGAGAGCATGCATCTTGAGGTTTAGACTTCTGGAGTTGAGTAGCATTACTCTTAGTTTCTTATCCCTTGTGATACCTATGGAGATGGGTTTGTCTTTTGAGCCTTGCCTAAAAAAGGCACTATGGGGGTAGCAAGAGCCTTTGCCAATATCCAAAAGCTCTTCACTGTCCATCCATTGCAAATAGAACTGTGGCTACACTATGCTAGCCAGAATGAGCTCTTCACTCTCCAGAAGGTGATTTAACTGAGCCTCAGTGCCTTTAAGAAGAACTTCAACTAGCAGCACAGCAAGCTTCACAGACTACCTGACTTCAGGTAACTTGTTTTTCAGGCACATAATGGTGGAGATCAGGATTCCCATGAAGCTTTTCAACTCTCACTGCAGGATTTCCAAAGCCATTGCCAGGGGCTGCATTGCTTGCACAAACTCAGCAACAAAGGTAATTTCTGCAGGCCTGAAGATGGCAATTCCAATCTGTTCACATATCTTATTCAGCAAGCCTTCACCCCAAGTTGCAATGAGGTGAAGTCTCTCCATTGCATAGAAAGTGGAATTCCATTGTGTCGCATAGGGAATACTCAATGCCAGATCACACTAATTTCGAACCACCTCAGTAGCTTGGGTGCTCAGTCTAGCCTTGTTCCAAGCAGTATAGAATTTGGCCATGGTGCTTCACATGATCTTTTTATACTGTGCATCATTACAAGCAGATTCAGCATTGTGCACGGCAACTAGATTCAATGTGTGTGCTGCACCTCTCAGTTGGGGAGACAGTGAATAGGTGTTCTCGTTTTGTCCTGACTGACTCAGCATGGTTGTCATGCTGCTGTAAATCACTTCGCCATCATCATCCTCATCTTGGGACAGAATGTTTGTAGTCTCAGATCTCTCACATTCCAAGAAGACAGGGAAAGCCTTTACAAAATTGCTGCCATTGTCAGTAATTGTCACACACACCTTTTGATCTATCTTGTACTGGATATGAATGCTCTCAAGAGTTGATGCTATGAGATCATATGTATGCCTACCCTGTAATCTGCAGCATGACATAGCAGCTGACTTTCTTTGAAGTGTGTCACAGTCAATCCAGTTGGTGATGGCACCAAAGAAACTATGATTCTGATGAGTCCAAATGTCAGCCACAGTGCAACAGTTGAAATGCTTGCTAAGGTTTCCATCAGATTCTCTTTCCTATCACTGAACTGTTTCTCCGCTCATTTAATGAGAGTTTTCCTGCTCATGACCAGCTTTCCTGGCTGCAGGCCAGTTACAAGGTTGCTGAAGGATGGCTGTTCAACAATGCTGAAACACAGCATGTCATTCATCACAAAGTCAATGATCAAACTACCCACCTTGGACAGTGTGACGTGACCAGAACCAATGACTGCTACAATAGATGGCTGTGTCAATGGTTTCTTGTCCAACTTGTCAGCACCTGAATCAATTGCTTTCCTCCTCAGAGTATTTAGCTTTCCAATTGCGATAGGATGTGATGTCTGAAGATGCTTTTTTAAATTTGACATACTGTTTACAGCAGTTCTGTAGGGCTTCTTTATCAGCAGACATAGTTTATATTTCACAATGATGTTTTTTCCATCGTTCATTATTAGGTCAAAGAATTCCGTGTACAAGGATCGTTCAAATGAACTTTGACTTTCCATTTCTGAGTGAAAGCACTACACAGAAAAATAAATTGATGTGCCTGGAATATATCAATTGCAAATGGAAACTACGTTTAATCTTTCTTAACGGAAGTCTCTGTCAAATTGTGGCTCTGACTGGCTGAAGTTTAAAAAAAGGGGCTGCCAGAAATACAAAAAAAAAGTAAAAGTTAACTGTATAGAACATTTGTTTTGGAAAACATGAACCTGCAGTGAATGAGTTTTCCAAGTGTTTTCTAACAGCTGAACAAAACACTTTTATATCTGAAACACCTAAATAGTATATGGAACAGCATAAACAAATGAAATGCTGCAGGAGTAAGCTTTTATTTTAGCAAAAAAAAAAAAAGTCCTGTCCTATGTGGAACGCTCCCCATTCAACCTTAAATGAACTTCTGCTCTGCAGATGGTATACCACTTGGAATGAAGGTTGCACATGCTCAAAAATATGCATGCACCTCACATAGGCAGTAATTGCAGAGTTTACACAGCTGCAGTAGGGTGGGAGCAAACTAGGGCACATCCCCTGGCAGCAGTATGATACTGCACCAACAACCTCTAGGGCCCACTCCTTGACAGCAGTATGATACTGCACCAACATCCTCTAGGGCCCACTCCCTGGCAGCAGTATGATACTGCACCAAAATCCTCTAGGGCTCACCCCTGGCAGCAGTATGATATTGCACCAACAAACTCTAGGGTCTACTCCCTGGCAGTAGTATGATACTGCACCAACAACCTCTAGGGCCCACTCCCTGGAAGCGGTATGTTACTGCACCAACAAACACTGGGGCCCACTTCCTGGCAACAGTGTGATACTGCACCAACATCCTCTAGGGTCCACTCCCTGGCAGCAATATGATACTGCACCAACATTCTCTAGGGCCCACTCCCTGGCAGCAGTATAATATTGCACCAACATCCTCTAGGACCACTCCCTGGCAGCAGTATGATACTGCACCATCTTCTAGGGCCCACTCCCTGGCAGCAGTATGATACTGCACCAAAATCCTCTAGGGCCCACTCCCTGGCAGCAGTATGATACTGCACCAACAAACACTAGGGCCCACTTCCTGGCAGCAGTATGATACTGCACCAACATCCTCTAGGGCCATTCCCTGGCAGCAGTTGATACTGCACCAACATCCTCTAGGGCCCACTCCCTGGCAGCAGTATGATACTGCACCAACATCCTCTAGGGCCCACTCCCTGGCAGTAGTACGATGCTGCACCAGCATCCTCTAGGGCCCACTTCCTGGCAGCAGTATGATACTGCACCAGCAATGTCTAGGGCTCACTCCCTGGCAGCAGTATGATACTGCACCAACATCCTCTAGGGCCCACTCCCTGGCAGTAGTACGATACTGCACCAACATCCTCTAGGGTCGACTTCCTGATAGCAGTATGATACTGCACCAGCAACGTCTAGGGCACACTCCATGGCAGCAGTATCATACTGCACCAACATGTTCTAGGGCTCACTCCCTGGCAGCAGTATGATACTGCACCAACATCCTCTAGGGCCCATTCCCTGACAGCAGTATGATACTGCACCAACATCCTCTAGGGCCAACACCCTGGCAGCAGTATGATACTGCAGCAACATCCTCTAGGGCCCACTCCCTGGCAGCAGTATGATACTGCATAAACATCCTCTAGGGCCCACTCCCTGGCAGCAGTATGATGCTGCAGCAACGCCCTCTAGGGCCCACTCCCTGGCAGCAGAATGATACTGCACCAACGCCCTCTAGGGCTCACTCACTGGCAGCAGTATGATACTGCACCACCATCATCTAGGGCTCACTCCCTGGCAGCAGTATGATACTGTACCAACATCCTCTAGGACCCGCTCCTTGGCAGCAGTATGATACTGCATGAACATCCTCTACGGTCCACTCCCTGAGTATGATACTGCACCAATGCCCTCTAGGGCTCACCCCCAGCAGCAGTATGATATTGCATCAACAAATTCTAGGGTCTACTCCCTGGCAGCAGTATGATACTGCACCAACAACCTCTAGGGCCCACTCCCTGGTAGCGGTATGATACTGCACCAACAAACACTAGGGCCCACTTCCTGGTATCAATGTGATACTGTACCAACATCCTCTAGGGTCCACTCCCTGGCAGCAATATGATACTGCACCAACATTCTCTAGTGCCCACTCCCTGGCAGCAGTATGATATTGCACCAACATCCTCTAGGACTACTCCCTGGCAGCAGTATGATACTGCACCAACATCCTCTAGGGCCCACTCCCTGGCAGCAGTATGATACTGCACCAACATCCTCTAGGGTCTACTCCCTGGCAGCAGTATGATACTGCACCAACAACCTCTAGGGCACACTCCCTGGCAGCAGTATGATACTGCACCAACAAACACTAGGGCCCACTCCCTGGCAGTAGTACGATACTGCACCAACATCCTCTAGGGTCGACTTCCTGATAGCAGTATGATACTGCACCAGCAACGTCTAGGGCACACTCCCTGGTAGCAGTATGATACTGCACCAACATGTTCTAGGGCTCACTCCCTGGCAGCAGTATGATACTGCACCAACATCCTCTAGGGCCCATTCCCTGACAGCAGTATGATACTGCACCAACATCCTCTAGGGCCCACTCCCTGGCAGCAGTATGATACTGCAGCAACATCCTCTAGGGCCCACTCCCTGGCAGCAGTATGATACTGCATAGACATCCTCTAGGGCCCACTCCCTGGCAGCAGTATGATGCTGCAGCAACGCCCTCTAGGGTCCACTCCCTGGCAGCAATATGATACTGCACCAACATTCTCTAGTGCCCACTCCCTGGCAGCAGTATGATATTGCACCAACATCCTCTAGGACTACTCCCTGGCAGCAGTATGATACTGCACCAACATCCTCTAGGGCCCACTCCCTGGCAGCAGTATGATACTGCACCAAAATCCTCTAGGGCCCACTCCCTGGCAGCAGTACGATACTACACCAACATCCTCTAGGGCTCACCACTGGCAGCAGTATGATATTGCACCAACAAACTCTAGGGTCTACTCCCTGGCAGCAGTATGATACTGCACCAACAACCTCTAGGGCACACTCCCTGGAAGCAGTATGATACTGCACCAACAAACACTAGGGGCCACTTCCTGGCAGCAGTGTGATACTGCACCAACATCCTCTAGGGTCCACTCCCTGGCAGCAGTATGATACTGCACCAACATCCTCTGGGGCCACTCCCTGGCAGCAGTATGATACTGCACCAACATCCTGTAGGGCCCACTCCCTGGCAGCAGTACGATACTGCACCAACATCCTCTAGGGCCCACTCCCTGGCAGTAGTACGATACTGCACCAACATCCTCTAGGGCCCGCTTCCTGGCAGCAGTATGATACTGCACCAGCAATGCCTAGGGCTCACTCCCTGGCAGCAGTATGATACTGCACCAACATCCTCTAGGGCCCACTCCCTGGCAGTAGTACGATACTGCACCAACAACCTCTAGGGTCGACTTCCTGGTAGCAGTATGATACTGCACCAGCAACGTCTAGGGCACACTCCCTGTCAGCAGTATGATACTGCACCAACATGTTCTAGGGCTCACTCCCTGGCAGCAGTATGATACTGCACCAACATCCTCTAGGGCCCATTCCCCGGCAGCAGTATGATACTGCACCAACATCCTCTAGGGCCCACTCCCTGGCAGCAGTATGATACTGCAGCAACATCCTCTAGGGCCCACTCCCTGGCAGCAGAATGATACTGCACCAATGCCCTCTAGGGCTCACTCACTGGCAGCAGTGTGATACTGCACCAACATCCTCTAGGACCTACTCCTTGGCAGCAGTATGATACTGCATGAACATCCTCTAGGGTCTAGTATCATACTACTGCCAGGGACTGAGCCCTAGAGGATGTTGGTGCAGCATCATACTGCTGCTGCCTGAGTGAGCCCCTAGATGCTGAGCAGTATCATACTGCAGCAGTATGATACTGCACCAATGCCCTCTAGGGCTTACTCCCTGGCAGCAGTATGATACTGCACCAACATACTCTAGGGCTGACGCCCTGCAGCAGTATAGTACTGCACCAACATCCTCTAGGGCACACTCCCTGGCAGCAGTAGGATACTGCACCAACATCCTCTAGGGCTCACTCACTGGCAGCAGTATGATACTGCACCAACATCCTCTAGGACTCACTCCCTCCCAGCAGTATGATACTGCACCAACATCCTCTAGGGCACACTCCCTGGCAGCAGTATTATACTGCACCAGCATCCTCTAGGGCCCACTCCCTGGCAGCAGTATGATACTGCACCAGCAATGTCTAGGGCTCACTCCCTGGCAGCAGTATGATACTACACCAACATCCTCTAGGGCTCACTCCCTGGCAGCAGTATGATGCTGCACCAACATCCTCTAGGGCTCAGTCCCTGGCAGTAGTATGATACTGTACCAACATCATCTAGGCCCCACTCCCTGGCAACAGTATGATACTGCACCAGCAATGTCTAGGGCTCACTCCCTGGCAGCAGTATGATACTGCACCAGCAATGTCTAGGGCTCACTCCCTGGCAACAGTATGATACTGCACCAACATCATCTAGGACCCACTCTCTGGCAGCAGTATGATACTGCACCAACGTCCTCTAGGGCTCTTTTCCTGGCAGCAGTATGATGCTGCACCAACATCCTCTAGGGCTCAGTCCCTGGCAGCAGTATGATACTGTACCAACATCATCTAGGGCCCACTCCCTGGCAACAGTGTAATACTGCACCAGCAACGTCTATGGCTCACTCCCTGGCAGCAGTATGATACTGCACCAACATCATCTAGGACCCACTCCCTGGCAGCAGTATGATACTGCACCAATATCATCTAGGACCCACTCCCTGGCAGCACTATGATACTGCACTAACATCCTCTAGGGCTCACTCCCTGGCAGCAGTATGATGCTGCACCAACATCCTCTAGGGTTCAGTCCCTGGCAGCAATATGATACTATGCCAACATCCTCTAGGACCCACTCCCTGGCAGCAGTATGACACTGCACCAACATCATCTAGCACCCACTCCCTGGCAGCAGTATGGTACTGCACCAACAACCTCTAGGGCTCACTCCATGGCAGCAGTATGATACTGCACCAACATCCTTTAGGGCTCACTCCCTATCTGCAGTATGATGCTGCACCAACATCCTCTAGGACACACTCCCTGGCAGCAGTATGATACTGCACCAAAATCCTGTAGTGCTCACTCCCTGCCAGCAGTATGATACTGCACCAAATTCCTCTAGAGCTCACTCCCTGCTAGCAGTGTGATACACACCAACATCTTCTAGGGCTCACTCTCTGCCAGCAGTATGATGCTGCACCAATCTCCTCTAACACACACTCCCTGGCAGCAGTATTGTACTGCACCAATATCCTCTAGGGCCAACTCCCTGGCAGCAGTATGATACTGCACCAAGAACTTCTAGGGCTCACTCACTAGCAACAGTATGATACTGTGCCAGCAATGTCTAGGGCTCACTCCCTGGCAGCAGTATGATAATGCAGCAACATCCTCTAGGGCCCACTTCCTGGCAGCAGTATGATACTGCACCGACATCATCTAGGGCCCACTCCCTGGCAGGCAGCAGTATGATACTGCACCAACAACCTCTAGGGCTCACTCCTGGCAGCAGTGTGATACTGCACCAACATCCTCTAGGGTTCACTCTTTGCCAGCAGTATGATGCTGCACGAACATCCTCTAGGGCACACTCCCTGGCAGCAGTATGATACTGCACCAACAATCTCTAGGGCTCACTCCCTGGCAACAGTATGATACTGCACCGGCAATGTCTAGGGCTCACTCCCTGGCAGCAGTATGATACTGCACCAACATCCTCTAGGGACAACTTCTTGGCAGCAGTATGATACTGCACCAACATCCTCTAGGGCCCACTGCCTGGCAGCAGTATGATACTGCACCAACATCATCTAGGGCCCATTCCCTGGCAGCAGTGTGATACTGTACCAACAACCTCTAGGACTCACTCCCTGGCAGCAGACTGATACTGCACCAACATCCTCTAGGGCTCACTCCCTGCCTGCAGTATGATGCTGCACCAACATCCTCTAGGACACACTCCCTGGCAGCAGTATGATACTGCATCAAAATCCTCTAGTGCTCACTCCCTGGCAGCAGTATGATACTACACCAAAATCCTCTAGTGCTCACCCCCTGCCAGCAGTATGATACTGCACCAATATCCTCTAGGGCCCACTCCCTGGCAGTAGTGTGATACTGCACCAACAATCTTTAGGACTCACTCCCTGGCAGCAGACTGATACTGCACCAACATCCTCTAGGGCTCACTCTCTGCCAGCAGTATGAAGCTGCACCAACATCCTTTAGGGCTCAGTCCCTGCCAGCAGTATGATACTTCACCAACATTCTCTAGGGCTCACTCCCTGGCAGCAGTATGATACTGCACGAACATCCTCTAGGGCTCACTCCCTGGCAGGAGTATGATACTGCACCAACATCCTCTAGGGCTCACTCCCTGCCAGCAGTATGATGCTGCACCAACATCCTCTAGGTCACACTCCCTGCCAGCAGTATGATACTGCACCAACATCCTTTAGGGCTCACTCCCTACTGGCAGTATGATACTGCACCAAACTCCTCTAGGGCTCACTCCCTGACAGCAGTATTATACTGCACCAATAAACACCAGGGCCCATTCCCTGGCAGCAGTATGATACTGCAACAACATCCCCTAGGGCCCACTCCCTGGCAGCAGTATGATACTGCACCAACATCCTCTAGGGCCCACTCCCTGGCAGCTGTATGATACTGCACCAACAACCTCTAGAGCTCACTCCCTAGCAGCAGTATGACACTGCCCCAACATTTTCTAGGGCTCAATCCCTGGCAGCAGTATGATACTGCACCAACATCCTCTAGGGCCCACTCCCTGGCAGCTGTATGATACTGCACCAACAACCTCTAGAGCTCGCTCCCTGGCAGCAGTATGATACTGCCCCAACATCCTCTAGGGCACACTCCCTGGCAGCAGTATGATACTGCACCAACATCCTCTAGGGCCCACTCCCCGGCAGCAGTATGATACTGCACCAACAACCTCTAGGGCTCACTCCCTGGCAGCAGTATGATACTGCACCAACATCCTCTAGGGCCCACCATCTGGCAGCAGTATGATATTGCACCAAAATCCTCTAGGGCACACTCCCTGGCAGCAGTATGATACTGCACCAACATCCTCTAGAGCCCACTCCCTGGCAGTAGTATGATACTGCACCAACAGCCTCTAGGGCTCACTCCCTGGCAGCAGTATCATACTGCACCAACATCCTCTAGGGCTCACTCCCTGGCAGCAGTATGATGCTGCACAGGGGTGGCTCGTGCTATAGGACTGCGGGACTGCAGCCCTCCCACCTGTAAAATGGGTCCCCCACCTGTGCATAAAATAAAGTCCCCAGTCCCCCCATCGTAGAACATATAAAAATAAAAAAATATCTCGGACTCCGCGCATGCGTGCTTAGTTCCTGGCTGCTGTGTTAGGCAGACCAGAACTCCAAGCACGCATACTCAGACATTCCTGAGCTCCAGACTGCTCAGTTAGGCAGTCCGGATAGGGAAGGGAGTAAACTCCACCCTTCCAACCCAGAGATCTGTGCAGTGACGACCGCACGAACCGGAAGGTCACCAGACTGCATCACCCACAGGCTGGACCAATAGCAGGAGGCTCCAGCCTCCTCACGGGAGACCGAGACCAGTATGCACGGGCTAGTATGGAGGACAGGATTGCATTCGCAAACAGCTGCAGAGTACAGGATCACCGTATGGAGGACCGATCGGGGAAACAGGAGTACAGGACAAGATCACATTCGCCAGTATGGAGGACTGAGTACAGGATCGCCGTATGGAGATCGGGGAAACAGGATCACATTTAGTGTTGCAGAGTACAGGATCACATGGCTGTTCTGGAGAGAGGTGGGTAGAGAATAAGGCTTGAACCCTGTACCTTAGACCCAAGTGACAAGAGCCTGAATTCTCTACCCATCACCATTTCTAAAACATTTGCAGATTTTTGCCTCGTATTTGTTCTGTGCTATGGGTTGTCTGGTTTGATTCTTGGCTGGGGTGCTTTCTGTGTGGAGTCTGCATGTCCTCCCTGTGTTTGTGTGGGTTTGCTCTGGTGTCCTCAGTGGATATTTGTCCCTATTTTTTGGACTGTATTCCCCCATTATTGGCTTCCTCCAGGTTTTTTGTGCCAATGTTGAGAGCTATGGTAATAACTGAACTCACTGAATATGTTTGGGGGCTGTATCCCCCAATTATTGGCTTTGTTCAGGTGTTTTGTGCTAAGATGTTGACAGCTATGGTGAGAACTGAATTCACTAAATGGTAGCCATTTAAGTTTCAGTCTTCCTTTTTTTTCATAAAAATAGATGATTTGTCATAGTGGTATGTTGTGCTGGCTGGTTTGCACAGGGACCTGGCTTCAATACTTGGCAGTGAAATGTATGGTGGTAACACAGCATTTTATTCTAGCAACTTTCCAACATTATACAAGCAATGTTCAAAATGTGTCCCCGGTTTTTGAGCTTTTGCCCCCCCCCCCAATTTTGGCTTTGTCCACATTTCTTGTGCTGCAAAGTTCAGAGATACAGATGAGTATCGAGTAGATTTTACAAGGAGCTGAGAGCTGCAGGGGAACAAAAGTTTAGTGCTGCTTATGCTGAGTCTGTTTACATTGTAATAGCACAACAGGTAATGTACTCTGTTTTAAAGGGGATGGATGCTGCAGTCCTCTTTGACGAAGATACCTAGTAACTGTGAACCTGTTATCAGTTTGCCATCCATTCCCTATTGCGATATTACTAGCATTATCATTTTTTTAATGCAACATAAGCAATTTATTCCTCAAGGGCAACAGGCACTTTATTTGTAGATGAAACAATGACATATAAAGTTGCTTGCTAGCAGTAACCTCTTCATTATTTAACAGATTTCTTTAATGTGGAATTATTTAGATGACTTTTACTTCCTCAGAGATCGTGCATATTTACTGATACTGGTGGACTGTTGAAGTTTGAGTAGACTTTTATGATGGAAATGTTCTGAATTGGGCAGTTCAACTGTACTGTATTGTACAAGGAATATAATTTAATACAGTCAGGAAGGTGCATCAAAGAGCATGTGTATGTTTCGTGTTCAAGGGGCCTATGATTTGAAAACAGCCCAAAATTAATTTTTATCTGCCACTGGAAAAATGTATTTTCTTTGAATGTGGGTTTCAATGCTGTTTCAATGAATGTGAGTTTCAAGGGCAGAGAAGTTTTAATGCTAAGTCTATTTTCATTGTGAGACTGCATTGCTTTGTTTAGCAGATATCTATTAGGGTTTATGCTGTAAAATATAAAATAAAACTTTCAAATGAAATCCATATCGCAGAAGTAAAGCAGTATGCACATTACAGTGTTTATGGCAAATGGGGTGAAATAACCAAGGAATGGGGCATTGGAATGGCTGCAGGGGGGACGCTCCATTCGACCATGATTTTGTGAGGGGGGAAGGGCAGCAAACTCAGACAGCCCCGGCTGAACTATACCTCTCAACTGTCCAGAATTTTGCAGAATGAATAGATTTTTGCTTCGTATTTTTGGTTTGTTCCTCATAAAATTTGTGATTTTCTGCCAAATCATTTAGGAATGAAGTCACTAAATAATGACAGACATTGAGTTTCAGACGTCATAACCTTCAGAAAAATGCATGCTAAAGCAAGACCTGTTATTCTATCAACTGTCTTTTTAGTACTGTTTGTATGTCCCCCCAATATATTTGGCCATATCCAGATTTCCTGCATTTAGAGGTTGAGAGGTACGTGCAAATAAATCACTTTATAGAATTAGGAATATTCAAAACTCTCAACTGTCTCCAATTTTGGCTCAAAATGTTACTCTCCCCTTAATAATCCCTCTGCACAATGGCAATTTTGGAAGAAAACATGGAGGGTTTACAATTATAAATAACTGTAATGATCAGAGTTATAGATTACTTTTATTTCAGAAATGCATGTAGATGCTCTTATTTTGTCAGCTGCTCAAGTTAACAGTACTAATTTTAAAAAAGTGTCCCTTCTTTGACAGGTTCCCAGCTGTATTGTGTGGCAATTTTATTTTTTTGCATAACATATTTGGTCTGTTTTTCATAAAATTGTGGTTTTCTGGCAAATTATTAGCAAATCATTAAAGATTGAAGTTAGAAAATAATGGCAGACATTTGAGTTTCAGATTTCATAACCTTCAAAAATTCATACTAATGCAAGATCTACTACTATTCTATTATCTTTCTAAGTTTATAAGAGCAATATTTAAAAATTGTCTTTATTTTTGGGCCTGTGTTCCACTTCTATGTATGGCTTTGTCCAGATTTCTTGCTCTGAGGTTGAGAGGTATGAGTGTCAGAGTCATCACAATCAGCCAGAGACATTTCAAACTGTGACCTACTTGTTGCACTCCTCTCCCCATTGTAGTGGCTCTGGATGTGTCCAAGCAAGGCAAGGAGCAATTATGCAGTGTAAGTGTGCAGAGTATTCCCCCATCCAAGGCAGACCACAAGTATGATCGTGGCTTTTCATCTGTCCTTGATTTTGCAGAATGTTCTGGTTTTCTGTCATATTTTTATACTGTTGATTTATGCTTCTTATTATTCAGAAAATGCATGCTGCTGCAGTGCCCTGTTGCTCTGTATTAAAGTAGCAATGCTTTAATGACCATCAGGTAAGCTTGCCGGAGATTGTAAGATGCAAGTAAGCTTTAATAAGCATACTGTTAAAGAATTACCAACATTGAAAGCCTTTTCATTGTTGCCATGCAGAGAATATTTACATAACTAGATAACGAATAAGCCTTAGGTAATGCATATGACAGTATTTGTAATAAAGGACAGGATTACAGTATTTTCAGAAGCTCATTACATTTGTTGGAGACTTGCAGTTATCTTTGCAGGCTTTACCCGTAAACTAAACAGAATGCCAATCTATTATGTGTGGTCCATAACTTGTGCAGTAATCCTTTAAGCAATTTATCTTGAGCTTGTTTCTTGTTCGCTGTTCATTTTTTACTTTGATCATGTGTTCTCCATGAAACAAGTAGGTAGTTGTTGTCAGGCAGCAGATCTTTTTTGGATAAGAAACATTTTTACAAGTGGGGGTATCACAGAGATTGCTACTTTCAGCATGTTACTTTGTAATTTTATAAAGCTGAATATAAATTATAATTAGAACTGCAGTACAAGGAGAAGTGGTTAGAGCTAAGTGCTGCTTGTTTTTTTTATATTGATTCTGACTGGCATTCCAGTAATGTATTTAAAAAGCTATTTATTTTTTCATGCCTCACACTTTGTGTGTTTCCATCTAGATATTAAGTAAGTTGTCATGTAGCCAATGCATTTAAATATTTTTTTCTTCTACACTTCATTTTGTCTTGATTGGACTCTCGTAATGACAGTTTGGCACCCAGGGCAGTGTATTTAATTAATGTTCCAGTTGTTGTGGTTTTTAGCATAGCTCCACCCCTTTCTAGTTGGTCACACCCCTTCCCATTGGCCCCACCCATTCAGCTGTCTCTTGCAGCCCCCCTTTAATTTGAAGTCACCAGCCACCACTGATGCTGCACCAACATCCTCTAGGGCTCAGTCCCTGGCAGCAGTATGATACTGTACCAACATCATCTAGGGCCCACTCCCTGGCAACAGTGTGATACTGCACCAGCAATGTCTAGTGCATACTCCCTGGTAGCAGTATGATACTGCACCAGCAACGTCTAGGGCTCACTCCCTGGAAGCAGTATGATACTGCACCAACATCCTTTAGGGCTCACTCCCTGCCTGCAGTATGATACTGCACCAAATTCCTCTAGGGCTCACTCCCTGCTAGCAGTGTGATACAAACCAACATCCTCTAGGGCTCACTCTCTGCCAGCAGTATGATGCTGCACCAACATCCTCTACGACACACTCCCTGGCAGCAGTATTATACTGCACCAACATCCTTTAGGGCCCACTCCCTGGCAGCAGTATGATACTGCACCAAGAACCTCTAGGGCTCACTCGCTAACAACAGTATGATACTGCACCAGCAATGTCTAGGGCTCACTCCCTGGCAGCAGTATGATACTGCACCAACATACTCTAGGGCCCACTTCCTGGCAGTAGTATGATACTGCACCGACATCATCCAGGGCCCACTCCCTGGCAGCAGTGTGATACTGCACCAATATCCTCTAGAGCTCACTTTTTGCCAGCAGTATGATGCTGCACCAACATCCTCTAGGGCAGACTCCCTGGCAGCAGTATTATACTGCACCAACATCCTCTAGGGCCCACTCCCTGGCAACAGTATGATACTGCACCAACAATCTCTAGGGCTCACTCCCTGGCAACAGTATGATACTGCATCAGCAATGTCTAGGGCTCACTCCCTGGCAGCAGTATGATACTGCACCAACATCCTCTAGGGCCCACTTCCTGGCAGCAGTATGATACTGCACCAACATCCTCTAGGGCCCACTTCTTGGCGGCTGTATGATACTGCACCAACATCATCTAGGGCCCACTCCCTGGCAGCAGTGTGATACTGCACTAACAACCTCTAGGGCTCACTCCCTGGCAGCAGACTGAGACTGCACCAACATCCTCTAGGGCTCACTCCCTGCCTGCAGTATGATGCTGCACCAGCATCCTCTAGGATACACTCCCTGGCAGCAGTATGATACTGCATCAACATTCTCTAGTGCTCACTCCCTGGCAGCAGTATGATACTGCACCAAAATCCTCTAGTGCTCACTCCCTGCCAGCAGTATGATACTGCACCAAAATCCTCTAGGGCTCACTCCCTGCCAGCAGGGTGATACAGCACCAACATTCTCTAGGGCTCACTCTCTGCCAGCAGTATGATGCTGCACCACCATCCTCTAGGGCTCGGTCCCTGCCAGCAGTATGATACTGCACCAACATCCTCTAGGGCTCGCTCCCTGGTAGGAGTACGATACTGCACCAACATCCTCTAGGGCTCACTCCCTTCCAGCAGTATGATGCTGCACCAACATCCTCTAGGCCACACTCCCTGCCAGCAGTATGATACTGCACCAACATCCTTTAGGGCTCACTCCCTGCTGGCAGTATGATACTGCACAAAAATCCTCCAGGGCCCACTCCCTGACAGCAGTATTATACTGCACCCTCAAACACCAGGGCCCACTCCCTGGCAGCAGTATGATACTGCAACAATATCCTCTAGGGCCCACTCCCTGGAAGCAGTATGATACTGCACCAACATCCTCTAGGGCCCACTCCCTGGCAGCTGTATGATACTGCACCAACAACATCTAGAGCTCACTCTCTAGCAGCACTATGATACTGACCCAACATCTTCTAGGGCTCATTCCCTGGCAGCAGTATGATACTGCACCAACATCCTCTAGGGCCCACTCCCTGGCAGCTGTATGATACTGCACCAACAAACTCTAGGGCTCACTCCCTGGCAGCAGTATGATACTGCCCCACCATCCTCTAGGGCACACTCCCTGGCAGCAGTATGATACTGCACCAACATCCTCTAAGGCCCACTCCCCAGCAGCAGTATGATACTGCCCCAACATCCTCTAGGGCACACTCCCTGGCAGCAGTATGACACTGCACCAACAACCTCTAGGGCTCACTCCCTGGCAGCAGTATGATACTGCACCAACATCCTCTAGGGCCCGCCATCTGGCAGCATTATGATACTGCACCAACATCCTCTAGGGCACAGTCCCTGGCAGAAGTATGATACTGCAACAACATCCTCTAGAGCCCACTCCCTGGCAGCAGTATGATACTGCACCAACAACCTCTAGGACTCGCTCCCTGCCTGCAGTATGATGCTGCACCAACATCTTCTAGGGCTCATTCCCTGGCAGCAGTATGATACTGCACCAACATCCTCTAGGGCCCACTCCCCGTCAGCAGTATGACACTGCACCAACAACCTCTAGGGCTCACTCCCTGGCAGCAGTATGATACTGCACCAACATCCTCTAGGGCCCGCCATCTGGCAGCATTATGATACTGCACCAACATCCTCTAGGGCACAGTCCCTGGCAGAAGTATGATACTGCAACAACATCCTCTAGAGCCCACTCCCTGGCAGCAGTATGATACTGCACCAACAACCTCTAGGACTCACTCCCTGCCTGCAGTATGATGCTGCACCAACATCCTCTAGGACACACTCCCTGGCAGCAGTATGATACTGCATCAACATCCTCTAGTGCTCACTCCCTGGCAGCAGTATGATACTGCACCAAAATCCTCTAGTGCTCACTCCCTGCCAGCAGTATGATACTGCACCAAAATCCTCTAGTGCTCACTCCCTGGCAGCAGTATGACACTGCACCAACAACCTCTAGGGCTCACTCCCTGGCAGCAGTATGATACTGCACCAACATCCTCTAGGGCCCGCCATCTGGCAGCATTATGATACTGCACCAACATCTTCTAGGGCACAGTCCCTGGCAGAAGTATGATACTGCAACAACATCCTCTAGAGCCCACTCCCTGGCAGCAGTATGATACTGCACCAACAACCTCTAGGACTCACTCCCTGCCTGCAGTATGATGCTGCACCAACATCTTCTAGGGCTCATTCCCTGGCAGCAGTATGATACTGCACCAACATCCTCTAGGGCCCACTCCCCGTCAGCAGTATGACACTGCACCAACAACCTCTAGGGCTCACTCCCTGGCAGCAGTATGATACTGCACCAACATCCTCTAGGGCCCGCCATCTGGCAGCATTATGATACTGCACCAACATCCTCTAGGGCACAGTCCCTGGCAGAAGTATGATACTGCAACAACATCCTCTAGAGCCCACTCCCTGGCAGCAGTATGATACTGCACCAACAACCTCTAGGACTCACTCCCTGCCTGCAGTATGATGCTGCACCAACATCCTCTAGGACACACTCCCTGGCAGCAGTATGATACTGCATCAACATCCTCTAGTGCTCACTCCCTGGCAGCAGTATGATACTGCACCAAAATCCTCTAGTGCTCACTCCCTGCCAGCAGTATGATACTGCACCAAAATCCTCTAGTGCTCACTCCCTGCCAGCAGGGTGATACTGCACCAGCATCCTCTAGGGCTCACTCACTGCCAGAAGTATGATGCTGCACCAACATCCTCTAGGGATCGGTCCCTGCCAGCAGTATGATACTTCACCAACATCCTCTAGGGCTCATTCCCTGGCAGCAGTATGATACTGCAGCAACATCCTCTAGGGCTCACTCCCTGCCAGCAGTATGATGCCTCACCAAAATCCTCTAGGCCACACTCCCTGCCAGCAGTATGATACTGCACCAACACCCTTTAGGGCTCACTCCCTGCTGGCAGTATGATACTGCACCAAAATCCTCTAGGGCTCACTCCCTGCCAGCAGGGTGATACAGCACCAACATTCTCTAGGGCTCACTTTCTGCCAGCAGTATGATGCTGCACCGCCATCCTCTAGGGCTCGGTCCCTGCCAGCAGTATGATACTTCACCAACATTCTCTAGGGCTCACTCCCTGGCAGCAGTATGATACTGCACCAACATCCTCTAGGGCTCGCTCCCTGGCAGGAGTACGATACTGCACCAACATCCTCTAGGGCTCACTCCCTTCCAGCAGTATGATGCTGCACCAACATCCTCTAGGCCACACTCCCTGCCAGCAGTATGATACTGCACCAACATCCTTTAGGGCTCACTCCCTGCTGGCAGTATGATACTGCACAAAAATCCTCCAGGGCCCACTCCCTGACAGCAGCATTATACTGCACCCTCAAACACCAGGGCCCACTCCCTGGCAGCAGTATGATACTGCAACAATATCCTCTAGGGCCCACTCCCTGGAAGCAGTATGATACTGCACCAACATCCTCTAGGGCCCACTCCCTGGCAGCTGTATGATACTGCACCAACAACATCTAGAGCTCACTCTCTAGCAGCAGTATGATACTGCCCCAACATCTTCTAGGGCTCATTCCCTGGCAGCAGTATGATACTGCACCAACATCCTCTAGGGCCCACTCCCTGGCAGCTGTATGATACTGCACCAACAAACTCTAGGGCTCACTCCCTGGCAGCAGTATGATACTGCCCCACCATCCTCTAGGGCACACTCCCTGGCAGCAGTATGATACTGCACCAACATCCTCTAAGGCCCACTCCCCAGCAGCAGTATGATACTGCCCCAACATCCTTTAGGGCACACTCCCTGGCAGCAGTATGACACTGCACCAACAACCTCTAGGGCTCACTCCCTGGCAGCAGTATGATACTGCACCAACATCCTCTAGGGCCCGCCATCTGGCAGCATTATGATACTGCACCAACATCCTCTAGGGCACAGTCCCTGGCAGAAGTATGATACTGCAACAACATCCTCTAGAGCCCACTCCCTGGCAGCAGTATGATACTGCACCAACAACCTCTAGGACTCACTCCCTGCCTGCAGTATGATGCTGCACCAACATCTTCTAGGGCTCATTCCCTGGCAGCAGTATGATACTGCACCAACATCCTCTAGGGCCTACTCCCCGTCAGCAGTATGACACTGCACCAACAACCTCTAGGGCTCACTCCCTGGCAGCAGTATGATACTGCACCAACATCCTCTAGGGCCCGCCATCTGGCAGCATTATGATACTGCACCAACATCCTCTAGGGCACAGTCCCTGGCAGAAGTATGATACTGCAACAACATCCTCTAGAGCCCACTCCCTGGCAGCAGTATGATACTGCACCAACAACCTCTAGGACTCACTCCCTGCCTGCAGTATGATGCTGCACCAACATCTTCTAGGGCTCATTCCCTGGCAGCAGTATGATACTGCACCAACATCCTCTAGGGCCCACTCCCCGTCAGCAGTATGACACTGCACCAACAACCTCTAGGGCTCACTCCCTGGCAGCAGTATGATACTGCACCAACATCCTCTAGGGCCCGCCATCTGGCAGCATTATGATACTGCACCAACATCCTCTAGGGCACAGTCCCTGGCAGAAGTATGATACTGCAACAACATCCTCTAGAGCCCACTCCCTGGCAGCAGTATGATACTGCACCAACAACCTCTAGGACTCACTCCCTGCCTGCAGTATGATGCTGCACCAACATCCTCTAGGACACACTCCCTGGCAGCAGTATGATACTGCATCAACATCCTCTAGTGCTCACTCCCTGGCAGCACTATGATACTGCACCAAAATCCTCTAGTGCTCACTCCCTGCCAGCAGTATGATACTGCACCAAAATCCTCTAGTGCTCACTCCCTGCCAGCAGGGTGATACTGCACCAGCATCCTCTAGGGCTCACTCACTGCCAGAAGTATGATGCTGCACCAACATCCTCTAGGGCTCGGTCCCTGCCAGCAGTATGATACTTCACCAACATCCTCTAGGGCTCACTCCCTGGCAGCAGTATGATACTGCAGCAACATCCTCTAGGGCTCACTCCCTGCCAGCAGTATGATGCCTCACCAAAATCCTCTAGGCCACACTCCCTGCCAGCAGTATGATACTGCAACAACACCCTTTAGGGCTCACTCCCTGCTGGCAGTATGATACTGCACCAAAATCCTCTAAGGCTCACTCCCTGACAGCAGTATTATACTGCACCAACAAACACCAGGGCCCACTTCCTGGCAGCAATATGATACTGCAACAACATCCTCTATGGCCCACTGCCTGGCAGCTGTATGATACTGCACCAACAACCTCTAGGGCTCACTCCCTGGCAGCAGTATGATACTGTACCAACATCTTCTAGGGCCCACCATCTGGCAGCAGTATGAATCTGCACCAACATCCTCTAGGGCCCACTCCCCGGCAGCAATATGGTACTGCACCAACAACCTCTACGGCTCACTCCCTGGCAGAAGTATGATACTGTACCAACATCTTCTAGGGCCCACCATCTGGCAGCAGTATGATACTGCACCAGCATCCTCTAGGGCACTCTCCCTGGCAGCAGTATGATACTGCAACAACATCCTCTAGAGCCCACTCCCTGGCAGCAGTATGATGCTGCACCAACAACCTCTAGGGCTCACTCCCTGGCAGCAGTATGATACTGCACCAACATCCTCTAGGGCTCACTCCCTGGCAGCAGTTTGATACTGCACCAACATCCTCTAGGGCCCACTCCCTGGCAGCAGTATGATACTGCACCAACATCCTCAAGGGCACACTCCCTGACAGCAGTATGATAATGCACCAACATCCTCTAGGGCCCACTCACTCCAGCAGTATGATACTGCACCAACATCCTCTAGGGCCCACTCTCTTGCAGCAGTATGATACTGCACCAACATCCTCTAGGGCCCACCATCTGGCAGCAGTATGATATTGCACCAACATACTCTAGGGCACACTCCCTGGCAGCAGTATGATACTGCACCAACATCCTCTAGGGCCTACCATCTGGGAGCAGTATGATATTGCACCAACATACTCTAGGTTACACTCCCTGGCATCAGTATGATACTGCACCAACATCCTCTAGGGCCCACTCCCTGGCAGCAGTATGATACTGCACCAACATCCTCTAGGGCACACTCCCTGACAGCAGTATGATACTGCACCAACATCCTCTAGGGCCCACTCCCTGGTAGCAGTATGATACTGCACCAACATCCTTTAGGACCCACTCCCTAGCATCAGTATGATACTGCACCAACATCCTCTAGGGCCCACTCCCTGGCAGCTATATGATACTGCACCAACATCTTCTAGAGCCCACTCCCTGGCAGCAGTATGATACTGCACCAACATCATCTAGGACCCACTCCCTGGCAGCAGTATGGTACTGCACAAATAACCTCTAGGGCTCTCTCCATGGCAGCAGTATGATACTGCACCAACATCCTTTAGGGCTCACTCCCTGCCTGCAGTATGATTTTGCACCAACATCCTCTAGGACACACTCTCTGGCAGCAGTATGATACTGCACCAAAATCCTGTAGTGCTCACTCCCTACCAGCAGTATACTGCACCAAATTCCTCTAGGGCTCACTCCCTGCTAGCAGTGTGATACACACCAACATCCTCTAGGGCTCACTCTCTGCCAGCAGTATGATGCTGCACCAACATCCTCTAGGGCACACTCCCTGGCAGCAGTATTATACTGCACCAACATCCTCTAGGGCCCACTCCCTGGCAGTAGTATGATACGGCACCAAGAACCTCTAGGGCTCACTCGCTAGCAACAGTATGATACTGCACCAGCAATGTCTAGGGCTCACTCCCTGGCAGCAGTATGATACTGCACCAACATCCTCTAGGGCCCACTTCCTGGCAGTAGTATGATACTGCACCAACATCATCCAGGGCCCACTCCCTGGCAGCAGTATGATACTGCACCAACAACCTCTAGGGCTCACTCCCTGGCAGCAGTGTGATACTGCACCAATATCCACTAGGGCTCACTCTTTGCCAGCAGTATGATGCTGCACCAACATCCTCTAGGGCACACTCCCTGGCAGCAGTATTATACTGCACCAATATCCTCTAGGGCCCACTCCCTGGCAGCAGTATGATACTGCACCAACAATCTCTAGGGCTCACTCCCTGGCAACAGTATGATACTGCACCAGCAATGTCTAGGGCTCACTCCCTGGCAGCAGTATGATACTGCACCAACAACCTCTAGGGCTCACTCCCTGGCAGCAGTGTGATACTGCACCAATATCCTCTAGGGCTCACTCTTTGCCAGCAGTATGATGCTGCACCAACATCCTCTAGGGCACACTCCCTGGCAGCAGTATTTTACTGCACCAATATCCTCTAGGGCCCACTCCCTGGCAGCAGTATGATACTGCACCAACAATCTCTAGGGCTGACTCCCTGGCAACAGTATCATACTGCACCAGCAATGTCTAGGGCTCACTCCCTGGCAGCAGTATGATACTGCACCAACATCCTCTAGGGCCCACTTCCTGGCAGCAGTATGATACTGCACCAACGTCCTCTAGGGCCCACTCCCTGGCAGCAGTATGATACTGCACCAAAAATCCTATAGTGCTCACTCCCTGCCAGCAGTATGATACTGCACCAAATTCCTCTAGGGCTCACTCCCTGCTAGCAGTGTGATACACACCAACATCCTCTAGGGCTCTCTCTGCAAGCAGTATGATGCTGCACCAACATCCTCTAGGGCACACTCCCCGGCAGCAGTATTATACTGCACCAACATCCTCTAGGGCACACTCCCTGGCAGCAGTATGATACTGCACCAACATCCTCTAGGGCACACTCCCTGGCAGCAGTATGATACTGCACCAACAATCTCTAGGGCTCACTCCCTGGCAACAGTATGATACTGCACCAGCAATGTCCAGGGCTCACTCCCTGGCAGCAGTATGATACTGCACCAACATCCTCTGGGGCCCACTTCCTAGCAGCAGTATGATACTGCACCAACATCCTCTAGGGCCCACTCCCTGGCAGCAGTATGATACTGCACCAACATCATCTAGGCCCCACTCCCTGGCAGCAGTGTGATACTGCACCAACAACCTCTAGGGCTCACTCCCTGGCAGCAGACCAATACTGCAACAACATCCTCTAGGGCTCACTCCCTGCCTGCAGTATGATGCTGCACCAACATCCTCTAGGATACACTCCCTGGCAGCAATATGATACTGCATCAACATTCTCTAGTGCTCACTACCTGGCAGCAGTATGATACTGCACCAAAATCCTTTTGTGCTCACTCCCTGCCAGCAGTATGATACTGCACCAAAATCTTCTAGGGCTCACTCCCTGCCAGCAGGGTGATACTGCACCAACATCCTCTAGGCCTCACTCTCTGCCAGCAGTATGATGCTGCACCAACATCCTCTAGGGCTCGGTCCCTGCCAGCAGTATGATACTTCACCAACCTTCTCTAGGGCTCACTCCCTGGCAGCAGTATGATACTGCACCAACATCCTCTAGGGCTCACTCCCTGGCAGGAGTACAATACTGCACCAACATCCTCTAGGGCTCACTCCCTGCCAGCAGTGTGATGCTGCACCAACATCCTCTAGGCCACACTCCCTACCAGCAGTATGATACTGCACCAACATCCTTTAGGGCTCACTCCTGCTTGCAGTATGATACTACACCAAACTCCTCTAGGGCTCACTCCCTGACAGCAGTATTATACTGCACCCTCAAACACCAGGGCCCACTCCCTGGCAGCAGCATGATACTGCAACAACATCCTCTAGGGCCCACTCCCTGGCAGCAGTATGATACTGCACCAACATCCTCTAGGGCCCACTCCCTGGCGGCTGTATGATACTGCACCAACAACCTCTAGACCTCACTCCCTAGCAGCAGTATGATACTGCCCCAACATCTTCTAGGGCTCATTCCCTGGCAGCAGTATGATACTGCACCAACATCCTCTAGGGCCCACTCCCTGGCAGCTGTATGATACTGCAGCAACAACCTCTAGGGCTCACTCCCTGGCAGCAGTATGATACTGCCCCAACATCGTCTAGGGCACACTCCCTGGCAGCAGTATGATGCTGCACCAACATCCTCTAGGGCCCACTCCCCAGCAGCAGTATGATACTGCCCCAACATCCTCTAGGGCACACTCCCTGGCAGCAGTATGATACTGCACCAACATCCTCTAGGGCCCACTCCCCGGCAGCAGTATGCTACTGCACCAACAACCTCTAGGGCTCACTCCCTGGCAGCAGTATGATACTGCACCAACATCCACTAGGGCCCACCATCTGGCAGCAGTATGATACTGCACCAACATCCTCTAGCGCACACTCCCTGGCAGCAGTATGATACTGCAACAACATCCTCTAGAGCCCACTCCCTGGCAGCAGTATGATACTGCACCAACATCCTCTAGGGCTCACTCCCTGGCAGCAGTTTGATACTGCACCAACATCCTCTAGGGCCCACTCCCTGGCAGCAGTATGATACTGCACCAACATCCTCAAGGGCACACTCCCTGACAGCAGTATGATAATGCACCAACATCCTCTAGGGCCCACTCACTCCAGCAGTATGATACTGCACCAACATCCTCTAGGGCCCACTCTCTTGCAGCAGTATGATACTGCACCAACATCCTCTAGGGCCCACCATCTGGCAGCAGTATGATATTGCACCAACATACTCTAGGGCACACTCCCTGGCAGCAGTATGATACTGCACCAACATCCTCTAGGGCCTACCATCTGGGAGCAGTATGATATTGCACCAACATACTCTAGGTTACACTCCCTGGCATCAGTATGATACTGCACCAACATCCTCTAGGGCCCACTCCCTGGCAGCAGTATGATACTGCACCAACATCCTCTAGGGCACACTCCCTGACAGCAGTATGATACTGCACCAACATCCTCTAGGGCCAACTCCCTGGTAGCAGTATGATACTGCACCAACATCCTTTAGGACCCACTCCCTAGCATCAGTATGATACTGCACCAACATCCTCTAGGGCCCACTCCCTGGCAGCTATATGATACTGCACCAACATCTTCTAGAGCCCACTCCCTGGCAGCAGTATGATACTGCACCAACATCATCTAGGACCCACTCCCTGGCAGCAGTATGATACTGCACCAACATCCTCTAGGGCCCACTTCCTGGCAGTAGTATGATACTGCACCAACATCATCCAGGGCCCACTCCCTGGCAGCAGTATGATACTGCACCAACAACCTCTAGGGCTCACTCCCTGGCAGCAGTGTGATACTGCACCAATATCCACTAGGGTTCACTCTTTGCCAGCAGTATGATGCTGCACCAACATCCTTTAGGGCACACTCCCTGGCAGCAGTATTATACTGCACCAATATCCTCTAGGGCCCACTCCCTGGCAGCAGTATGATACTGCACCAACAATCTCTAGGGCTCACTCCCTGGCAACAGTATGATACTGCACCAGCAATGTCTAGGGCTCACTCCCTGGCAGCAGTATGATACTGCACCAACAACCTCTAGGGCTCACTCCCTGGCAGCAGTGTGATACTGCACCAATATCCTCTAGGGCTCACTCTTTGCCAGCAGTATGATGCTGCACCAACATCCTCTAGGGCACACTCCCTGGCAGCAGTATTTTACTGCACCAATATCCTCTAGGGCCCACTCCCTGGCAGCAGTATGATACTGCACCAACAATCTCTAGGGCTGACTTCCTGGCAACAGTATCATACTGCACCAGCAATGTCTAGGGCTCACTCCCTGGCAGCAGTATGATACTGCACCAACATCCTCTAGGGCCCACTTCCTGGCAGCAGTATGATACTGCACCAACGTCCTCTAGGGCCCACTCCCTGGCAGCAGTATGATACTGCACCAAAAATCCTATAGTGCTCACTCCCTGCCAGCAGTATGATACTGCACCAAATTCCTCTAGGGCTCACTCCCTGCTAGCAGTGTGATACACACCAACATCCTCTAGGGCTCTCTCTGCAAGCAGTATGATGCTGCACCAACATCCTCTAGGGCACACTCCCCGGCAGCAGTATTATACTGCACCAACATCCTCTAGGGCACACTCCCTGGCAGCAGTATGATACTGCACCAACAATCTCTAGGGCTCACTCCCTGGCAACAGTATGATACTGCACCAGCAATGTCCAGGGCTCACTCCCTGGCAGCAGTATGATACTGCACCAACATCCTCTGGGGCCCACTTCCTAGCAGCAGTATGATACTGCACCAACATCCTCTAGGGCCCACTCCCTGGCAGCAGTATGATACTGCACCAACATCATCTAGGCCCCACTCCCTGGCAGCAGTGTGATACTGCACCAACAACCTCTAGGGCTCACTCCCTGGCAGCAGACCAATACTGCAGCAACATCCTCTAGGGCTCACTCCCTGCCTGCAGTATGATTCTGCACCAACATCCTCTAGGATACACTCCCTGGCAGCAATATGATACTGCATCAACATTCTCTAGTGCTCACTACCTGGCAGCAGTATGATACTGCACCAAAATCCTTTGTGCTCACTCCTGCCAGCAGTATGATACTGCACCAAAATCTTCTAGGGCTCACTCCCTGCCAGCAGGGTGATACTGCACCAACATCCTCTAGGCCTCACTCTCTGCCAGCAGTATGATGCTGCACCAACATCCTCTAGGGCTCGGTCCCTGCCAGCAGTATGATACTTCACCAACCTTCTCTAGGGCTCACTCCCTGGCAGCAGTATGATACTGCACCAACATCCTCTAGGGCTCACTCCCTGGCAGGAGTACAATACTGCACCAACATCCTCTAGGGCTCACTCCCTGCCAGCAGTGTGATGCTGCACCAACATCCTCTAGGCCACACTCCCTACCAGCAGTATGATACTGCACCAACATCCTTTAGGGCTCACTCCCTGCTTGCAGTATGATACTACACCAAACTCCTCTAGGGCTCACTCCCTGACAGCAGTATTATACTGCACCCTCAAACACCAGGGCCCACTCCCTGGCAGCAGTATGATACTGCAACAACATCCTCTAGGGCCCACTCCCTGGCAGCAGTATGATACTGCACCAACATCCTCTAGGGCCCACTCCCTGGCGGCTGTATGATACTGCACCAACAACCTCTAGACCTCACTCCCTAGCAGCAGTATGATACTGCCCCAACATCTTCTAGGGCTCATTCCCTGGCAGCAGTATGATACTGCACCAACATCCTCTAGGGCCCACTCCCTGGCAGCTGTATGATACTGCAGCAACAACCTCTAGGGCTCACTCCCTGGCAGCAGTATGATACTGCCCCAACATCCTCTAGGGCACACTCCCTGGCAGCAGTATGATGCTGCACCAACATCCTCTAGGGCCCACTCCCCAGCAGCAGTATGATACTGCCCCAACATCCTCTAGGGCACACTCCCTGGCAGCAGTATGATACTGCACCAACATCCTCTAGGGCCCACTCCCCGGCAGCAGTATGATACTGCACCAACAACCTCTAGGGCTCACTCCCTGGCAGCAGTATGATACTGCACCAACATCCACTAGGGCCCACCATCTGGCAGCAGTATGATACTGCACCAACATCCTCTAGCGCACACTCCCTGGCAGCAGTATGATACTGCAACAACATCCTCTAGAGCCCACTCCCTGGCAGCAGTATGATACTGCACCAACATCCTCTAGGGCTCACTCCCTGGCAGCAGTTTGATACTGCACCAACATCCTCTAGGGCCCACTCCTGGCAGCAGTATGATACTGCACCAACATCCTCAAGGGCACACTCCCTGACAGCAGTATGATAATGCACCAACATCCTCTAGGGCCCACTCACTCCAGCAGTATGATACTGCACCAACATCCTCTAGGGCCCACTCTCTTGCAGCAGTATGATACTGCACCAACATCCTCTAGGGCCCACCATCTGGCAGCAGTATGATATTGCACCAACATACTCTAGGGCACACTCCCTGGCAGCAGTATGATACTGCACCAACATCCTCTAGGGCCTACCATCTGGGAGCAGTATGATATTGCACCAACATACTCTAGGTTACACTCCCTGGCATCAGTATGATACTGCACCAATATCCTCTAGGGCCCACTCCCTGGCAGCAGTATGATACTGCACCAACATCCTCTAGGGCACACTCCCTGACAGCAGTATGATACTGCACCAACATCCTCTAGGGCCCACTCCTGGTAGCAGTATGATACTGCACCAACATCCTTAGGACCCACTCCCTAGCATCAGTATGATACTGCACCAACATCCTCTAGGGCCCACTCCCTGGCAGCTATATGATACTGCACCAACATCTTCTAGAGCCCACTCCCTGGCAGCAGTATGATACTGCACCAACATCATCTAGGACCCACTCCCTGGCAGCAGTATGGTACTGCACAAATAACCTCTAGGGCTCTCTCCATGGCAGCAGTATCATACTGCACCAACATCCTTTAGGGCT
This sequence comes from Protopterus annectens, assembly GCF_019279795.1. Classification (NCBI taxonomy): domain Eukaryota; kingdom Metazoa; phylum Chordata; order Ceratodontiformes; family Protopteridae; genus Protopterus; species Protopterus annectens. Next base: position 1,165,739,896 of record NC_056733.1, on the reverse strand, counting down.
CACTCCCTGCCTGCAGTATGATTTTGCACCAACATCCTCTAGGACACACTCTCTGGCAGCAGTATGATACTGCACCAAAATCCTGTAGTGCTCACTCCCTGCCAGCAGTATACTGCACCAAATTCCTCTAGGGCTCACTCCCTGCTAGCAGTGTGATACACACCAACATCCTCTAGGGCTCACTCTCTGCCAGCAGTATGATGCTGCACCAACATCCTCTAGGGCACACTCCCTGGCAGCAGTATTATACTGCACCAACATCCTCTAGGGCCCACTCCCTGGCAGTAGTATGATACGGCACCAAGAACCTCTAGGGCTCACTCGCTAGCAACAGTATGATACTGCACCAGCAATGTCTAGGGCTCACTCCCTGGCAGCAGTATGATACTGCACCAACATCCTCTAGGGCCCACTTCCTGGCAGTAGTATGATACTGCACCAACATCATCCAGGGCCCACTCCCTGGCAGCAGTATGATACTGCACCAACAACCTCTAGGGCTCACTCCCTGGCAGCAGTGTGATACTGCACCAATATCCACTAGGGCTCACTCTTTGCCAGCAGTATGATGCTGCACCAACATCCTCTAGGGCACACTCCCTGGCAGCAGTATTATACTGCACCAATATCCTCTAGGGCCCACTCCCTGGCAGCAGTATGATACTGCACCAACAATCTCTAGGGCTCACTCCCTGGCAACAGTATGATACTGCACCAGCAATGTCTAGGGCTCACTCCCTGGCAGCAGTATGATACTGCACCAACAACCTCTAGGGCTCACTCCCTGGCAGCAGTGTGATACTGCACCAATATCCTCTAGGGCTCACTCTTTGCCAGCAGTATGATGCTGCACCAACATCCTCTAGGGCACACTCCCTGGCAGCAGTATTTTACTGCACCAATATCCTCTAGGGCCCACTCCCTGGCAGCAGTATGATACTGCACCAACAATCTCTAGGGCTGACTCCCTGGCAACAGTATCATACTGCACCAGCAATGTCTAGGGCTCACTCCCTGGCAGCAGTATGATACTGCACCAACATCCTCTAGGGCCCACTTCCTGGCAGCAGTATGATACTGCACCAAAAATCCTATAGTGCTCACTCCCTGCCAGCAGTATGATACTGCACCAAATTCCTCTAGGGCTCACTCCCTGCTAGCAGTGTGATACACACCAACATCCTCTAGGGCTCTCTCTGCAAGCAGTATGATGCTGCACCAACATCCTCTAGGGCACACTCCCCGGCAGCAGTATTATACTGCACCAACATCCTCTAGGGCACACTCCCTGGCAGCAGTATGATACTGCACCAACAATCTCTAGGGCTCACTCCCTGGCAACAGTATGATACTGCACCAGCAATGTCCAGGGCTCACTCCCTGGCAGCAGTATGATACTGCACCAACATCCTCTGGGGCCCACTTCCTAGCAGCAGTATGATACTGCACCAACATCCTCTAGGGCCCACTCCCTGGCAGCAGTATGATACTGCACCAACATCATCTAGGCCCCACTCCCTGGCAGCAGTGTGATACTGCACCAACAACCTCTAGGGCTCACTCCCTGGCAGCAGACCAATACTGCAACAACATCCTCTAGGGCTCACTCCCTGCCTGCAGTATGATGCTGCACCAACATCCTCTAGGATACACTCCCTGGCAGCAGTATGATACTGCATCAACATTCTCTAGTGCTCACTACCTGGCAGCAGTATGATACTGCACCAAAATCCTTTTGTGCTCACTCCCTGCCAGCAGTATGATACTGCACCAAAATCTTCTAGGGCTCACTCCCTGCCAGCAGGGTGATACTGCACCAACATCCTCTAGGCCTCACTCTCTGCCAGCAGTATGATGCTGCACCAACATCCTCTAGGGCTCGGTCCCTGCCAGCAGTATGATACTTCACCAACCTTCTCTAGGGCTCACTCCCTGGCAGCAGTATGATACTGCACCAACATCCTCTAGGGCTCACTCCCTGGCAGGAGTACAATACTGCACCAACATCCTCTAGGGCTCACTCCCTGCCAGCAGTGTGATGCTGCACCAACATCCTCTAGGCCACACTCCCTACCAGCAGTATGATACTGCACCAACATCCTTTAGGGCTCACTCCCTGCTTGCAGTATGATACTACACCAAACTCCTCTAGGGCTCACTCCCTGACAGCAGTATTATACTGCACCCTCAAACACCAGGGCCCACTCCCTGGCAGCAGTATGATACTGCAACAACATCCTCTAGGGCCCACTCCCTGGCAGCAGTATGATACTGCACCAACATCCTCTAGGGCCCACTCCCTGGCGGCTGTATGATACTGCACCAACAACCTCTAGACCTCACTCCCTAGCAGCAGTATGATACTGCCCCAACATCTTCTAGGGCTCATTCCCTGGCAGCAGTATGATACTGCACCAACATCCTCTAGGGCCCACTCCCTGGCAGCTGTATGATACTGCAGCAACAACCTCTAGGGCTCACTCCCTGGCAGCAGTATGATACTGCCCCAACATCCTCTAGGGCACACTCCCTGGCAGCAGTATGATGCTGCACCAACATCCTCTAGGGCCCACTCCCCAGCAGCAGTATGATACTGCCCCAACATCCTCTAGGGCACACTCCCTGGCAGCAGTATGATACTGCACCAACATCCTCTAGGGCCCACTCCCCGGCAGCAGTATGATACTGCACCAACAACCTCTAGGGCTCACTCCCTGGCAGCAGTATGATACTGCACCAACATCCACTAGGGCCCACCATCTGGCAGCAGTATGATACTGCACCAACATCCTCTAGCGCACACTCCCTGGCAGCAGTATGATACTGCAACAACATCCTCTAGAGCCCACTCCCTGGCAGCAGTATGATACTGCACCAACAACCTCGAGGGCTCACTCCCTGCCTGCAGTATGATGCTGCACCAACATCCTCTAGTACACACGCCCTGGCAGCAGTATGATACTGCATCAACATCCTCTAGTGCTCACTCCCTGGCAGCAGTATGATACTGCACCAAAATCCTCTAGTGCTCACTCCCTGCCAGCAGTATGATACTGCACCAAAATCCTCTAGGGCTCACTCCCTGCCAGCAGGGTGATACTGCGCCAACATCCTCTAGGGCTCACTCTCTGCTAGCAGTATGATGCTGCACCAACATCTTCTAGGCCTCGGTCCTTGCCAGCAGTATGATACTTCACCAACATTCTCTAGGGCTCACTCCTTGGCAGCAGTATGATACTGCACCAACATCCTCTAGGGGTCACTCCGTGGCAGGAGTATGATACAGCACCACCATCCTCTAGGGCTCACTCCCTGCCAGCAGTATGATGCTGCACCAACATCCTATAGGCCACACTCCCTGCCAGCAGTATGATACTGCACCAACATCCTTTAGGGCTCACTCCCTGCCGGCAGTATGATACTGCACCAAAATCCTCTAGGGCTCACTCCCTGTCAGCAGTATTATACTGCCCCAACAAACACCAGGGCCCACTCCCTGGAAGCAGTATGATACTGCAACAACATCCCCTAGGGCCCACTCCCTGGCAGCTGTATGATACTGCACCAACAACCTCTAGGGCTCACTGCCTGGCAGCAGTATGATACTGCCCCAACATCCTCTAGGGCACACTCCCTGGCAGCAGTATGATACTGCACCAACATCCTGTAGGGCCCACTCCCCAGCAGCAGTATGGTACTGCACCAACAACCTCTAAGGTTCACTCCCTGGCAGCAGTATGATACTGTACCAACATCCTCTAGGGCCCACCATCTGGCAGCAGTATGATACTGCACCAGCATCCTTTAGGGCACTCTCCCTGGCAGCAGTATGATACTGCACCAACATCCTCTAGGGCCCACCATCTGGCAGCAGTATGATACTGCACCAGCATCCTTTAGGGCACTCTCCCTGGCAGCAGTATGATACTGCACCAACATCCTCTAGAGCCCACTCCCTGGCAACAGTATGATACTGCACCAACAACCTCTAGGGCTCACTCCCTGGCAGCAGTATGATACTGCACCAACATCCTCTAGGGCTCACTCCCTGGCAGCAGTTTGATACGGCACCAGCATCCTCTAGGGCCCACTCCCTGGCAGCAGTATGATACTGCACCAACATCCTCTAGGGCACACTCCCTGGCAGCAGTATGATACTGCACCAACATCCTCTAGCGCACACTCCCTGGCAGCAGTATGATACTGCAACAACATCCTCTAGAGCCCACTCCCTGGCAGCAGTATGATACTGCACCAACAACCTCTAGGGCTCACTCCCTGCCTGCAGTATGATGCTGCACCAACATCCTCTAGGACACACTCCCTGGCAGCAGTATGATACTGCATCAACATCCTCTAGTGCTCACTCCCTGGCAGCAGTATGATACTGCACCAAAATCCTCTAGTGCTCACTCCCTGCCAGCAGTATGATACTGCACCAAAATCCTCTAGGGCTCACTCCCTGCCAGCAGGGTGATACTGCGCCAACATCCTCTAGGGCTCACTCTCTGCTAGCAGTATGATGCTGCACCAACATCTTCTAGGCCTCGGTCCTTGCCAGCAGTATGATACTTCACCAACATTCTCTAGGGCTCACTCCTTGGCAGCAGTATGATACTGCACCAACATCCTCTAGGGGTCACTCCGTGGCAAGAGTATGATACAGCACCAACATCCTCTAGGGCTCACTCCCTGCCAGCAGTATGATGCTGCACCAAAATCCTCTAGGCCACACTCCCTGCCAGCAGTATGATACTGCACCAACATCCTTTAGGGCTCACTCCCTGCCGGCAGTATGATACTGCACCAAAATCCTCTAGGGCTCACTCCCTGTCAGCAGTATTATACTGCACCAACAAACACCAGGGCCCACTCCCTGGAAGCAGTATGATACTGCAACAACATCCCCTAGGGCCCACTCCCTGGCAGCTGTATGATACTGCACCAACAACCTCTAGGGCTCACTGCCTGGCAGCAGTATGATACTGCCCCAACATCCTCTAGGGCACACTCCCTGGCAGCAGTATGATACTGCACCAACATCCTGTAGGGCCCACTCCCCAGCAGCAGTATGGTACTGCACCAACAACCTCTAAGGTTCACTCCCTGGCAGCAGTATGATACTGTACCAACATCCTCTAGGGCCCACCATCTGGCAGCAGTATGATACTGCACCAGCATCCTTTAGGGCACTCTCCCTGGCAGCAGTATGATACTGCACCAACATCCTCTAGAGCCCACTCCCTGGCAACAGTATGATACTGCACCAACAACCTCTAGGGCTCACTCCCTGGCAGCAGTATGATACTGCACCAACATCCTCTAGGGCTCACTCCCTGGCAGCAGTTTGATACGGCACCAGCATCCTCTAGGGCCCACTCCCTGGCAGCAGTATGATACTGCACCAACATCCTCTAGGGCACACTCCCTGACAGCAGTATGATACTGCACCAACATCCTCTAGGGCCCACTCCCTGGCGGCAGTATGATACTGCACTAACATCCTCTAGGGCCCACTCCCTGGCAGCAGTATGATACTGCTCCAACATCCTCTAGTGTCCACTCCCTGGCAACAGTATGATACTGCACCAACATCCTCTAGGGCCCACTCCCTGGCAGCTGTATGATACTGTATCAACAACCTCTAGGGCTCACTCCCTGTCAGCAGTATGATACTGCCCCAACATCCTCTAGGGCTCACTCCCTGGCAGCAGTATGATACTGCACCAACATCCTCTAGGGCCCACTCCCTGACAGCTGTATGATACTGCACCATCAACCTCTAGGGCTCACTCCCTGACAGCAGTATGATACTGCCACAACATCCTCTAGGGCACACTCACTGGCAGCAGTATGATACTGCGCCAACATCCTCTAGGGCCCACTCCCTTGCAGCAGTGTGATACTGCACCAACAACCTCTAAGGCTCACTCCCTGGCAGCAGTATGATACTGCACCAACGTCCTCTAGGGCCCACCGTCTGGCAGCAGTATGATATTGCACCAACATACTCTAGGGCACACTCTCTGGCAGCAGTATGATACTGCACCAACATCCTCTAGGGCCCACCATCTGGCAGCAGTATGATATTTCACCAACATACTCTAGGGCACACTCCCTGGCAGCAGTATGATACTGCACCAACATCCTCTAGGGGCCCACTCCCTGGCAGCAGTATGATACTGCACCAAAATCCTCTAGGGCACACTCCCTGACAGCAGTATGATACTGCACCGACATCCTCTAGGGCCCACTCCCTGGCAGCAGTATGATACTGCACCATCATCCTCTAGGGCTCACTCCCTGGCAGCAGTATGATACGGCACCAACATCCTCTAGGCCCCACTCCCTGGCTGCTGTGTGATACTGCACCACCATCCTCTAGGGCTCACTCCCTGACAGCAGTATGATACTGCCCCAACATCCTCTAGGGCATGCTCACTGGCAGCAGTATGATACTGCACCAACATCCTCTAGGGCCCACTCCCTTGCAGCAGTATGATACTGCACCAACAACCTCTAGGGCTCACTCCCTGGCAGCAGTATGATTCTGCACCAACATCGTCTAGGGCCCACTCCCTGGCAGCAGTATGATACTGCACCAACATTCTCTAGGGCTCACTCCCTGGCAGCAGTATGATACTGCACCAACATCCTCTAGGGCCCCACCCTGGCAGCAGTATGATACTGCACCAACAACCTCTATCTCCTCATCTGCCATGGACATGGGTCCGACTGAGCTGATGGAAGGCTAACGGGGGTCTGAAAACGAGGAAAAGAACTGGTGACAGTTGACGGTCAGCCGTGGGAGCGCAGCAAAAAAAAGTAGCTGTAATGTTTTTGTGTGGTTTATATTTATGTTTTTTTATGCACACAGCCTGTGAAGTTTATTTTTTATATAAGTGTGAATGGCATTGAGTAATTGTTTTGGCTCTGATGTTTGAGTAGTTGAAATATCTGTGAAATATCGCTGTGCACATCAAGTGCTGAGAAATGCTTGAGGAGGCTGAAACATTGGTAGTGAAATACAGACTGTACCCAATAAACTTATTTGTCATACCTCTTTTTCAACACACACACACACACACACACACACACACACATACACGCACAGTGGATATAAAATGTTTACACCCCCCCCTTTAAAATGGCAGGTTTTTGTGATATAAAAAAATGAGACCACAATGAATCATTTTAAAACTTTTCTCACCTTTAATGTGACCTATAACCTGTACAGTTCAATTGAAAAACAAGCAAATCTGTTCGGGGAAAACATATAAAAATGTACAATATGCTGGTTGCATAAGTTTGGATACCCTTAAACTAATACTTTGTTGAATCACCTTTTGATTTAATTACAGCATTCAGTCTTCTTGGGTAGGAGTCTATCAGCATGGCAGATCTTGACTTGGCAATATTTGCTCACTCTTCCTTGCAAAAGTGCTCCAAGACTGTCAAGATTGCGAGGGCATCTCTTGTGCTCAGCCCTCTTCAGGTCACCCCACAGATTTTCTATTAGATTTAGGTCTGGGCTCTGGCTAGGCCATTCCAAAACTTAAATTTTCTTCTGGTGAAGCCATTCTTTTGTTGATGTGGTTGTATGCTTGGGGTCATTTTCGTGTTGAAAGGTGAAATTCCTCTTCATCTTCAGCTTTCTAGCAGATGCCTGAAGGTTTTGGGCCAAAAGTGACTGGTATTTGGTTCATAATGCCCTCCACGTTGACTAAAGCCCCAGTTCCAGCTGAAGAAAAGCAACTCCAAAGCATGATACTGCCACCACCCTGCTTCACTATGGGGATGGTGTTCTTTTGGTGATGCGAAGTGTTGTTTTTGTGCCAAACGTGTCTTTTGGAATTGTGGCCAAAAAGTTCAACCTTGGTCTCATCAGACCATAACACATATTCCCACATGCTTTTGGGAGACTGGGTGTATTGTTTTGCAAATTTTAGCTCGGCCTGGATGTTTTTCTGTGTAAGAAAAGGCTTCCGTCTTGCAACCCTACCCCATAGCCCAGACATGGTGAATATGAGAGATTGTTCTCACATGTAGTACACAACCTTTACTTGCCAGAAATTCCTGCAGCTCCTTCAGTGTTGCTATAGGTCTCTTGGCAGCCTCCCTGACCAGTTTTCATCTTGTCTTTTCATCAATTTTGGTGGGATGTCCTGTTCTTTGAGACGTCACTGTTGTCCCATATTTTCTCCACTTTTTGGCGACTGTCTTCACTGTGTTCCATGGTATATCCAATGCTGTGGAAGTTTTTATACCCTTCTCCTGACTGAGATCCCTTTGATGCTTTGCAATCTCTCTGTGAACCATGGCTTTTGTTATAGCAGGCAATTGAGTAAATGTCAGGGAAAATCCTACTAGGACAGCTGAACTTTATTTGGGGTTAATCAGAGTCTCTTTAATTGATGGCAGGTGTGTACCCAAGAAGACTGAATGCTGTAATTAAATCAAAAGGTGCTTCAACAAAGTATTAGTTTAAGGGTGTGCACACTTAATACAACCAGCTTATTGTGCGTTTTTTATTTTTTTTTATATTATTCCCCTAACAGATTTGTTGTTTTTTAATTGAATTGTACAGGTTATAGGTCACATTAAAGGTGGGAAAAGTTTTGAAATGATTTATTGTGTTCTCATTTTTTTATATTACAAAAAACTAGCATTTTAACAAGGGTGTGTAAACTGTTTATATCCATTGTATATACACACACAGAGTGCCAAAAAGTAAAGCAAACCTCAATGGATAGTGATAATTCCTAAGGGGTAAACAATGTATGAACAGGCTCACTAAAAAAACAAAACCAGCTACTTACAGCACTAAATCCAAAAGCTAGAACATAGATCCTTTCATAATGGCACCATTTTCATTTGCTAACTAGTAAAACTGACACACAAAAACTGCTGTAAGAGGTACTAAACTATGTAGAATTTCCAGTGTAATAAATCCTAATTTTTCCCAACACACTTCAAAATAATATATGAACTCCTGTTGAAATAATACTGCTGTAAAATCCCTGTGTTAAAAAGCACACCATGTGATTTTGTAATTTCCAGTAATCCACACAACAATGTGGATTTTAAATTAAGCAAATCACTCTTAATGTCTATATGCACAGAGATATAAAAACATGTGAAGTCTCGCAGATGAAAATAGTTCAGTTAATGTGCCACACTGTGCAAACCAGAAAGTACTTGCACAGAAAATCACACAGATCTGTGGACCTCAGATCCATTTGTTCTCACTAAAGCTTCACAGTTTAAATTGCTTTAAGTAATGTTCATTCTATACTGAAAAGGTATTGAAATACTGTGTTTGTAAAGATACAGCTATCATATTCCATCACAAAAAAGGTCTTTAATACAGAACATCAAACAGTTCCGAATTAAACCATTAAACACAAGTAGCTTCGTGTTTGGCGATTTTTGATTGGCCCGTATGCCAGTATATAAGCCAATCAAAAATTCTCACAGCGGATCCTCTTCTGTTCAATATGGAACATCAGGCAGTTCCGCATTAAACAGAATTAGCTCCATTTTGCAAATTTTTGATTGGCTCGTATACCGGCATACGGGCCAATCAAAAAAGCAGAGGCTGTTTTGCTGGGATTTTAACTGGCAGTGAGGGACTCAGGATCAGGCTGCTGATCCCGGGACAGCCCCACTCAAATAGGGACATCGGGCAACCCTGGTACTAGTACAAATCAAAACTACTAAAGCACTACTGACGTGCAAACCTGAATTCTTACAACTAACATCAAGTGGGGTTTCACAAGTCTGTCTTCACTTCCAGGTTAAAATGCTATGTCAAATATTTAGATTTCTTTCACTTTAACATTTACTCTGCATGTTGAATGAAGTGAAAACACCTGCAGCTAAATAACAGTTGTCTGTATTTAGTACACATACTACAAATAATCTTAAAAAAAACATGCTATAAAATGTACAAGTAACATGAATCATCATCTGCAGGTGCTGTGCTGTCCAGGGGGAGGGTTCAAACTCAGATTAATCAAAAGCAAAACAACTTTCCGTTTCCAGCATATGATTCATTAACATACATGAGGAACATCAGTAGCTACATCAGTGCAGTTATGATATGGAAATATGGAAACAGACTTGTGAAGTACGCTTAGTGATGTGGTGAAAAACTGCCCTTTTTACTTTTTATTAAGATAAATAAGCAAAAGTTACTTTATATAAAAACTCATTCCTCATGTAATAAAACTATCTAAATATAAACAGTATGACATACTTTTCATAGAAAACAATCTCCAAAAGCATTTTGGAGGTTGATATTTACAGGAAAGTGTCCAATGATACCCTTTCAGTAGCAATAGCCACAGATAATGTAAGAAAGTTCATCTCTTCATATTTTACTGAGCTTATTTAGTACTTACGATTTGTAACAGCAGTACAGCAGCTTATTTAATTTTCTCTTGAAACAGCCAGAGGTAGAGCCAGGCAAACAGCCATGAATGGCAATGCGGGAAAGTGAAAGCAAGAAACAGCACATCCACGAACATAGAGACTACATTGATCAACCGCAAGGTGTGAATGTGGAAATCTCATTCTTTTCTTTTTTTAATAGTGAGTGGCATGCATCCATGCGTATGAGACATGCATGGTCCTCCTTAAAGGAGAACATGCCACAATGTTAAGAAATTTTTTTTTTTGTGGTTTTTGGAAGTCTGCATTGGGGACTGTCCCTCTCGCTCCCCCAGCTATGTGGCTGAATTCAAGCAAAAAGTAACGCAAAAGTAATTCACATTTACATTACTAATTATTAAAAAAAAGTAACATATTACAATTACTGCATTACTATATTGACAACTAATGCATAATATTATAAGTTACTTAAAAATGTAATATATTACAATGACGCATTACTTTTGTAACGTGTTACTCCCATCACTAGTGATAGACCTATTTATCAGAATGCTAACAGGATAGGCTATTGCACTGGCGGCCAGTTTTAAATATTCTGATGGAAGATTGTCTGCAGACAAGGAACATGGTTTAGTCTAGTAAGTTTATGTACTAGCAAGGTAGGTATAGCTTGTAGAAAAAAGGTGTTTTTTGTGAGGGAGGAGTCTGAGCTGGGGTGGCTATCTACAGAGTCTGTGTTAGGTGAATTCTCTGTATGGTTTGAATTATTGTTGGGTGAGGAGAGATTTATAAGTTTTAGAATACTAGCTATGAAGTGCGAGTTAAATATATCAGTTATTTCAGATGCTTCTTTATCTGGGACTGGTGAAGTATTTTGAGGTATCCCTGGAGAAAGAAGTTTCGATACAAATTTCCAGAAATTTTTAGGGTTGTTTGTCTGACAGTTTAGTTGTTGTGCAAAATAGTTTTTTATTAGCGATAACTAGTTTTTTGCTTGGTTTTAGAGTTGCTTGAATTTTAGATGATTGGTTTCATTTTTGGCTCTTTGTCATTCTTTCCAGGCTCAGTCCATAGCTAGTATTATTTGTTTAGTGGATTTTGTAAGCCAGGGTGCATGGTTTGTTTTAGCCCTTTTAGTTTGTAGATGAGCTAAGCTATTGAGAGTATACAGGAAATGTTTGTTGAAGTGGCTTATGCATCGTCTAGGAAGAGTATTTTAGTGGGGATCAGTTTATAATTTTTAGGATATTGTTGAAGAGCTGTTTGTTGAATTTGGTTAAATTTCTAGAGGTTTTATAATTGAGGCTTTTTGGCATACATGGGGGAGCTCTGTAGGTATAAGCTGGTGAATGGTCATTTAGGGTATCTGGTAGAATATCAGAGCTGGAATGTTTAAGTGGGTCATTAACTAGGAGCCAATCAAGAGTTGCACCTAGCTGATTTTTGCTATCTACTCTGGTAAGGAAGGTTATAAGTTGTGTGAAGCCATGGAGGTAAATATTTTCTGTTGGAAGAATAGTGGTCATATTTTGCCAGTTAATGTTTGTGTCACCCATTATAATCGATTCATTTGGAGATGTTACTGGAAGTCTAGGAGAGAAAGTCTTCAAGAGTTGGGATATTTTGGCATGGAGGTATATAAACTATGCCAATGCAAATTAGTTTAGTGTTATTTGTGTGTATGGATGCCAGGAATATTTCAGCATTACCAAAAGTTGGGGCAAGTTTGGAGAGGCGGATGATTGATAAGCTGGCATGATAAATTAATGCTACCCCTCCTACATTTTTATTGGTCCTATCTTTACTAAGAATGTTGTATCCTGGAAGGAAAATTTCAGAGTCCTGAGTATATGGTTTGAGCCAAGTCTCACTGACTGCTACTATATCTAGGGATGGAATTTTAGCCATGCATGAAATTCTGTGGTTCTGTTACATATACTATGTACGCTAAGTGTTATTAGAAACAGGTTTTTGGTGGAAGATGGTTGTGTAGGTCCAACATTGGGGTGAATATCATCACACTGTAAGACTTGAAGGAGTTGGGTTCTGATATGGTGAAGAAGTGTGCCTTTGTTGGTGTACTTGGTGTGTTTGTATGATGTTAGTTTTATTTTGTTGGATGTTGGGAAGGTAATAAAGTTTAGTAAGGTGAGTTGTGTTGTATTTGATTAAGTAGGATGTTATGTTAGAACAACTATCTATATGGATGTCAATAGGTAGGGACTGGGTAGATGGTTTCACAGGGGCTGACAATAGAGTATAGGTAATAGTGGTGGCTTGTGGGAGTAAGCCAAGTAACGTGAGTAGTGTTGTACAGAAAATGAGGTATTGTGTAGAGGGAAGCATGTTTTAGCTGTATGCATGTCAGAGAAGAAAGTAAGCTACGTATGTAAGTATAAATTATGTTTTAGCTGTTTTGGGTATATGAAGGTCAGAGAAGAAATAAAATATGTATGTACGTATTAATTATAGAGGAGAAAAATGGAAGTAAAAAGGTGATGAAGTATATATTACAAGAGGAATGGGAAATGTATGATTAGTTATAATGTGTCTATTAAAGTCATTCAGAGTTGTATGGAAGTTGTTGCATTTTAGGAATAGGAGGGTTTTTATTATGTTGGTATTAGCTAATTAGTTGATGGTAGTGAGTGGGAGGAGTTATGGTGACTATAAATTTAATAAATAGGGGGGTGGGTGGGAATGGGGATAGGGGAGCGGAGTGAACCTGAGCATAGCGAGGGCAAATGGAGTGGGTAGAGTCAGTAGAGACAGATTGTACAGAAGAAAAACAGTCCAGGGCTTTTGAGGTGCAATTACAAGAGAGTGGCAGTAGGTTAGGTAACTGGGAATTAACTATTTTATCAAAGGAAAAAAAAAAACTGAACAGCAAAAGGTGAAGAAATATGGGCTGGTGTTGTCCTTGAGTTCTGATACAGTTACCGCTGGGTTTTCGAATAAGTAATAAAACTAAGTAAGGACAGACAAGAAATGAAAAATGTTGGTAGGATTTTAGCAGAGCAGGGACTTTTCTTGTACTCTCTCTAAAAGGGGGGGGGGTATAGAGAGAGGCAAGTGAGATTACTGTGCACACCCTACCACAGCATGAGCTTAGGATAGCTTTCTTACTTTCTTTTTTTTAATGAAATACTTATATGGCAATAGGAGATGTACATTGAGCACACAAAGTTTTGTTTTAACAGATCTTTTGAGTCACTTGTTGGCCTTACCTTAAGGTGATTCTCTAGCCGGTACTATTCTGCGGAAAGGAGTGAGAAATTTGGTTCTTCTGTTGGGGTAACTGTAAAATAAAAAGAAGAGAAGAGAGGTGCTTTCAAAATAAGTGCAGAGGAAGGGAAGATGGGAGCAGAGGAAAGCTTGGAGAAGAAAAATTGTAAATGTAAAAGTTTCAGGTTAGAGGGTAAAAAGCAGGGCTGAGAAAAAGAAAACAGCAGACACAGTTAAGTAGAAGAGGTTAGTAGAAAACAGAGAGAAGGTTAACATATATCCCTTAGTATATGAGGATAAACAGTGATGGGGTCAGGAGGTAATAAATCAGAGGTACTACAGCATTGTTCAAATGACTTAGTAAAAATAATTAAGTTCAGTTACATAGCAAGTTAGCATTCATAGAACCCGTATACAATTTACTGAGTATCGAATTTAACTTCCTTTGTATATGCACTTAGATTGTCTTAAAAAGCATTCAACAAGCAATAGACACTAGCACTAAGATGCCACTCACAATTATTAGACAATTTCCTTTATATATTAGTAATAGTTTCGGTTGGGTGGGCACTTTGTCTAATATATCTAAAATGTAGCTTGTGCATTTCTGACAATCAGATTCTTATTACGAGTGTTTGTATGGAGAGTTTTGCTTCCAGAGACATTGTGTATATACATTGCTTGCATACTGTATTTTTTTTTTTGAGGATTAACTGATTGTCAGTTTACACCGAGCACATAGCTAACCTACATAGGAACAGCTGTTTCCGCTAGGTGCTTGCAGGATAATTTTTGCCAAAATCTCAGTCAGGTCCTAGTGTGTGTGTGCTATGCGTTAGAGCCCATTTTTAAGCTAAGTAGTTAGAGGATGTATCACACAACACAAAAATAATTAAAGTCACAATTGGATCACTTCATTTAAAATAAGAATTGCATCAGTAGTTCCATACCATCAAAATGGCAAGGCTATGATTCACTGAATGAGTGAAAAACGTTTCTGTAGGGTCATTGTATAATTAACATAACCTTTGCAACAGTTCAAATCTCAGGTTAAATGACCAAATTATCAGTGAGTGCAGAAACAGACAATATGTCCTAAATAATCCTGCAACAGTACATTTATAGGTCAGCGTTATCTGATCATTGCCTTAGTAATCACGAGTGTAATATCATTGGGTAGAGACGCGCCCTTGTTGAAGCATAACTGCAGTAACTGGAAATGAAATTTTAAGTGGCCAATTGAAATGTGTATCTGTTTGTTGGGAGCCAATACTGTTAGGGAGACTGTCAATAGGATAGTTACAGCACTGAGAGCAAAATACTTTTTTTGCGAGGTATATGCCAGTTTAACCAGATTACTTAAGGAGTGTAGAAACCAAAGCCCTGCTTAATCATATCTCAGTGCTATTCTAACTTCAGAGTTCTTTAATCATTGCATAATAAGCACGCGTGTGACCACATCGGGCAGAAATGGACCCTTATTTGAAAAGGCACAGCAGCAGCGAGTGTTAGAATTTTGAGCTGACCAATTGAAATGCATATATGTTAGTTGAGAGCCAATCCTGTTAGGGCAGCTAAAAGGTCAGTTAGATAGTTACCGCAGTGCAAGCAAAGGACTTTTGCAAGGTATGCACCCATTTAATGATTATGGGAGAAGTAGATGATATTACTATCACTAACTTTTGTTATTTTTTTGGTTAGAATCTTTAGTCAGGAATCAGCCATTAAAGTGGCTAGAAACACTGTTGAACTGTAGATAATGATGCCAATACAAGCATTAGGGTTTTGAGCTAGGTAAAAGCTTGTTTCATGATAACAGAAGGTGCAGGGGTGATAGAAAACAAAAGGTAATACTATAGATTTTTACCGTCTTTATCAGGAATCAACCACCAGGCGACCGCAGTGGTGCAGCGGTTAGCATTGCCACCTCACAGTAAGAGGTTCTCCGGTTCCATCCTCAGCTGGGGTGTCTTCTGTACGGAGTCTGCATGTCCTCCGTGTGGTCACATGGGTTTCCTCCGGGTGCTCCGGTTTCCTCCCACATCCCAAAGACATGCTGTAGGTGGATTAGACACTCTAAATTGGCCCTAGGCATGAGTGCATGCATGTGTGTGCCTTCTGTGGAAGGTTGGGCGCTGGGCTGGCAACTCGATACTGTAAAAACTCCACTGCCAATCATGAGTGGACAGGTGATCCACTGTGACGACCCCTAATCGGGAAAAAGCCAAAAGAAGAAGATCAGGAATCAACCACCCTAGAGGATTATATTTAGGCTAAATGCTAGGAATGAAGATTTTATTTAAAGTAAAACAGTAAAAGTTGTGGATTCCACCTCTACCAGCAGACCAGTTACAAGTGGTGTACCACAAGGATCTGTGCTGGGCCCCCAACTATTTGGAATCTATTTCTCAGAAGTCCAGATAAAAATAGATGGCCTGTGGCTTACCAAGTTCACCAGTGACAGCAAACTAGGTGCAATCACTGAGTCCCCTGACGATGGTGACATACTACAAAAAGGGCTTACACAGACAAATGATTGGTGCCAAAGTTACGGACTTAAACTAAATGAAAAAAATTCATTATCATCTCTTTTGGAAAAGGGGAAGTCCTTGCAAATTACTTAACAGTACCCCCTTAGCTCTAACCCTATGATGATAGATTTGGGAACAGAGGTTGATAGCAACCTTAACTTCAATCATCCTGTGTCCACAGTGGTAAGGAAGGCCTTCTACATTGCACATTTCATAAGTAAAGGGCATCACATCCAGAGCTAAGGATGTTATAACTCCCCTGTACTCATCCTGCATCAGACCACTAATAGAATACAATGCTCCCTTCTATATGTACCTCACTAGACACATGCAGCAGCTGGAGAGACCTCAGAGGTTTCTCACCAAGAAAATTCTGGGTCTTCAACACATGATCTACATGGACAGACTGAAGGCCCTGTCACTGTACTCTGTATCTTATAGGCTGCTGAGAGGTGACTTGTGCCTGGCCTACAGAGCTATCTCGGACCCTGTCCTAATGGAAATGTTGTACATCCGCAAGACAAATGGGATAAGATTCACTCGCTCTAGGGATGTTAACCTAGCCTGCGACATTGACAGGACATGCTGGAGAGACAGCTATGTCTCCCAGAGATTGCCACTCCTATGGAACAAACTCCCAATTCATGTAAAACAGAGCTCCTCAATGAGTCTATTTAAGCATAACTTAGACAACTGGATGAGAGACCGTAAATTTACCCCAGTGGTGTCACCTATATACCTCTTGGATAAGGGCAGTCGGTACTGATCATAGACTCATGCTGCAAATATAGACCATACAACTTGGTCAGTAAGGGAACAAGGGTATAACATGGCTAGGCTTATAAAGGTCCTAGGGCCAATAGCCTAGTAAACTCCTATGAACTATGAAGGTCTGTCTGTATGTGCAGTGTTAAGTGTTGTTTCTGTTGAGTGTTTTCAGGTTTGCTGAGGATAATTTTTGCAGGTAAAATGTCCAGGAGGTGTTTGAGGCTTGAAAAGATTGCATTTAAGTAGGTCTATATGTGGGGTTTGAACAATGGGTAGTATTTGTAGCTTGTGCATTTCTGACAATCAGGCTGTTATTATGAGTGTTTGTATGGAGAGTTTTGCTTCCAGAGGCATTCTGTATATATACATTGCTCGCATACTGTATTTGTTTTGTTTTTTTTTGAGGATTAACTGATTGTCAATGAACATTGGACAATTGTTACATCAGCTGAAGATACCCATATTCACCAACCTGACTGCAGAGAAACTTGGAAAGTGCAAATGCATAATCTCAGGTCCTTTATTGGTTAAGCTACAAGGGTCTGGTGCACAATTGGTTAATATTTCACTGACTAAAGGTGTTTTTAGGCTTGAGACTAGACTAGGCTATATAATTCTGCTTTCAAGGGTCAGCACTCCTCAGTATTCCGACAAGCTGCTCTGTGCTACTCAACTTGCAAAACAGTTGCTTTACACTCACCGAGTTACTGGTGTAGTTTCACAGTGAGTTCTACCCAGTTATTTAGGCATATCTGATGTCTGAATAGGTATTGTTGTATTGCTCTGTGTACTTGTCTGGTAAGTTGCACAACCCTGAATCTATAGTTTCTATGTACCTGTCAGTACTGAGAAACCAGAACTCCTTTTATTGTTTTTTTTTAACTATCCCTTGATGAGAGTATAGGGTATAGACCCCCTTGCCCTTTGCTTATAAAGACTGAAGACTGCAAACCTTTTCTCTTTCAAGATAAATTTCATTCAGTAATCAAAGAGTTTTTTTTTTATAGCAGATTTCTGAACTGGTCTGACAGATTTCATTAACTGGACACAGTACTAGATCATTAAACATCTGATTTCCATTTCTATTAAAGTTAAAGTTTTGGTAATTGAATTATAGTCAGTACAAGTAATGCATTCTTCAAAGTTTTGGGTATTGAATTATAGCCAGTACAATTAATGCATTCTTCACCTATTTTAAATTCTCTTCTTGTTACTTAGTCACATTGTATTGGACCCATTTCCATGATGCCTGTTATAGTTTCCTTCCCTTTTATGTTTTCATGAAATCAGACTCCTTTGAGGTTAAAAGTTAATCTTTTTCTTCATTTGCACTGTTAAAAAATGTCTTTGAGTTCATACTGGAATGTGTGTGGAACAGCATGCTTATAAACTATTTCTGACTCTTCTCTTGAATCAGTAATTTCTGACTGCATTGTTTCAGTTACACTGAGCTTTTATGCAATGGTGTAACTCAGACTTGATCTCCCATTACTATATACTGTATGTACAATACACAATTCTGTCTTGCTTTTTTATTTATGTTTAGCTGAAATGGTGGTTCTAGTTATTCTCTTCATTGGCAGAGGGTGATTTCTATTAATGGTAAATAACATTTCAGTCTTTTAACACTGTTTTCGGATTAGGGCTGGGGAAAACTGCTTTGTTCATTTATTTTATTCATTTCATAACTGGCACAAGTGCCTTTTTTGTGGTAACTTGGAAGCACAGTCTGAAGTGAATCGTGAAGAGTCATATGATAAGAACATGAAGAATGAGGGAATCGAGCCCGAGACTACAGGATGTATCTCATTAGCAGCTCATAGCCTAAATCCTCTTCTTTGAACTACGTGACAGTTATTAGCAGCTGCTCCAGAGTCAATAAAAATAAAACTAGTGTGCTCTGTCTTTTTAGTAAAATCCCACGAGTGGAGGATCTCCCTGGTCAGCCTCAGCAAGAAGCTGAGATCCCTCATAAAATCCTCCAAAGTGAGCTATGAAAACAAGATTGCCACTGACTCAAAGGATAACCACAAAGCATTCTATAGCTATGTCAATAATCTAAATGGCAATACCCAGATCTGCTCTGAGTTACAACACAATGGCACAAAAATCATGGAACCAACTGATATCGCCAACATCCTGACTGGTTCAGTGCTAACTTTAACCCCCCCTCACCCCCTAAAGGGCCCATATCCATACCGGAAGAATGCTGTGCTTCTGCAGTCATAACTGTACAGGTGAAAACTGCACTATCCAAAGCCAAGAACACAGAATCCATGGGACTGAACAATATCCCTAGCTGTGTTCTACACAAACTTCAGAATGAACTAGCCCCCCACCTAAGCACCATGTTCAATCATAGCCTCACGACAGACTTTGTACCCACTGAATGGTGCACAGCAACAGTTGCATCACTCCACAAAGGGGGAGCCACTACAGATCCTGGGAACTATCGCCCTATTAGCTGACGAGCCTGGTTTGCAAGGCCATGGAACTCATAAACAAAGATATTGGTAACCTCCAAACTCTGGACCCCACCCATTTCGGGTTTGTGAAGGGCAGCTCAAGTCTCCTGAACCTGACTGATTTCTTTGAAACAGTCACCAAAGCCGTGGACGAGGCTAAGGCAGTTCACACAGCCTATCTTGACCTCGCCAAGGCTTTCTGCATCATCTCCCGTTCTGGTATCATAGATAAACTCACCAAATTGGGTATAAATCCATACATCACAAGATGGGTTGCCAACTGGCTCACTGACAGAACCCACACTGTAAAAATTGCAGACTTCAAATCGAACTTCAAACCTGTGACAAGTAGAGTACCACAGGGTTCATTCTTGGGTCCTCTCCTGTTTGGGATCTACTTCTCTGAAGTACAAGCTAACACAGAGAGCCTCTGGCAGACGAAGTTGACAGATGACTGCAAAATGGGTGCCATAGTCGAGTCCCCAAATGATGTGGACATCCTACTAAAGGATCTCACTAAGACTGATGCCTGGTGTCAGAGCCATGGCCTCAGGCTCAACGCCAAAAAGTACATTGTCATCCCCTTTGATAAAAACTCTGTACCCATGAACTACCACATAGGCGGCAGTCCACTTAATGGTGAAGTTGTGATAAGAAACCTTGGGACTCAAGTGAACAGTAGCCTCTCCTTTGGTAATCACATCGCCACAGTACTTAGGAAATCCTTCTATGTGGCACACTTCATCACAAAAGGGTTCTCATCCAGGAAAAAAGAGGTTATTGTCCCCCTCTACTCGGCTCTCATTAGACCTATTATAGAGTACAACACCCCTTTTGGAATGTACCTCACAAGTCATCTGCAACAGCTGGAAAGGCCACAAAAATACCTCACAAAGAGGATTACGGGACTCAAACAGACGCCCTATGCTAACCGCCTCAAAAAACTCCAGCTTTACGCCATAGCATATCACCTACTCCAAAGTGATCTCTGCCTAACATACAAAGCTATGTCAAACCCAGAGCTGTTGGACATGCTACACCTAAAGAAATCCTAATCCCTCAGTGCCACACGCTTTAGAGACCTAAACCTCGTCACCACAATTAACAGAACATGCTGGAGAGATAGATTCCTGTCCCAGAGACTTCCCATACTCTGGAACAAGCTACCTATCTATGTAAAGCAGAGTTCCTCACTAGCACTCTTCAAGAAAAATCTTGATGAGTGGATGGGTAATAAGAAATTCATCCGGGAATCACTTTAGTGGCCCTGGTTGACAGGGGCACAGGTAAATAGCATTCTTGGGTGGCGAAAGCCAGGGAACCTTGTTGGCTAGGCTTACATAGGCCCTTGGGCCGATAGCCTAGTACCTACCTATGAACCTATAAACCAGGCCTCATTTATTACACTATTGATAGATACTTAATAATCTGTAGTAGATTTATGTGAATCTTCAGCACTGGTTATGTGTGTGTGTGTGTGTGTGTGTGTGTATATGTATATATATATATATATATATATGTATATATATATATATATATATATATAGCCATGGACAAGGGTAAGGTGGTCCACACAGCCTATCTAGACCTTGCCAAGGCCTTTGACACCATCCCCCACTCTGGAATCAGAGATAAACTTACTAAGTTGGATATTAATCCCTATGTCACCCAATGGGTTGCTAAATGGCTTACTGATAGAACCCACACTGTAAAAGTAGCCGACTCCAAATCCAGCTCCAGACAAGTGACAAGTGGAGTACTTCAGGGTTCAGTCCTGGGGCCGCTCTTGTTTGGCATCTACTTCTCTGAAGTACAGGTCAACACTAAGGGACTCTGGCTAACAAAGTTTGCAGATGACTGCAAACTGGGAGCCATTATTGAATCCCCAAATGATGTGGATACTCTACAAAAGGGCCTTACAGAAACAGATGCTTGGTGCCAGAGCCATGGGCTCAAGCTCAATGCCAAGAAATGTATTGTTATCCGCTTTGGGAAAAAACATGTATCCATGAATTAACATATAGGTGGCAGTACACTAAACACAGAAAGTGTGATAAGAGACTTAGGGACACAGGTGGACAGTGGTCTCACCTTCGATAACCACATCACCACAACAGTCAGGAAATCCTTCTATGTGGCACACCTCATCACAAAGGGCTTTTCATCCAGAAAAAGGAGGTCATTGTCCCACTGTACTCATCCCTCATTAGACCCATTATAGAATACAACGCCCCATTTGGTATGTACCTCTCAAGACATCTGCAACAACTGGAAAGGCCTCAGAAATACCTCACTAAAAGAATCACAGGCCTAAAGCAGATGCCCTACGCTGACCGCCTTAAAAACTCCAGCTATACTCTGTCGCATATCGTCTACTCAGAGGCGATCTCTGCTTAACATACAAGGCCATGTCAAACCCAGAGCTGTTGGACATGCTACACTTAAAGAAATCCCAATCCCTCAGAGCTACACGCTCCAGGGATCTAAACCTTGTCATCACAATAAACAAAACATGCTGGAGGGATAGGTTCCTGACCCAGAGACTCCCCAGACTCTGGAATAGATTGCCCATACATGTCAAGCAAAGTGCCTCTTTGGACCTCTTCAAGAGGAACCTTGACGATTGGATGGGAGAAAGGAAATTCACCGCAGGGATCACGTCAGTCGCACTGCTAGACAGGGGTCCAGGAAAGTAAATAATGTGGGAAGAAATAGCCAGGGAATTGTTATGGCTAGGCTTGTATAGGCCCTAGGGCTGATAGCCTATTACCAACCTATGAACCTATGAACCTATATATATATATATATATATATATATATATATATATATATATATATATATATATATATGCATACACACACATGCACACATATATATAATCTAGATATAGAGTCTATAGAGCCGTACTCTGGTACCCTGTGCAGATCTCCGATCTGGTGCTGCCCCACTCAACTTTAAGGTGAGAACCACAAAAAATGCCATCTCCCAAGATGAAGATCTATGTAACAGGTGGCTACAGCGGAATACTGCACAGGTAGTCCTGTATGCTTCAACTTTGACCAAAAATTCATTATCTAAATGCCAGTACTGCACTACACCACTGAATGCTGGCATTTGTAAAGTGGTCATACATGGAGTACTGAAGACCTTCAAACATGATGGCAAATTCAGTACTGACATACAGGAAATGAATGCCAGTACTGACAGTTGCACTCACCAACACCTTGCACCTGGGGCAACTGTCCCGTGAACCCCACCCTAGCCATGTCTTAGCAAGTCTAAGGGTGTTTTACTCCTCCTTATACACTTTTTGTGTCCAAAGCAAGGTCTTCTTTTATATGGCCAGGACCTGACAGGTATTTTCTGTTCTAAAAAAAATAGACCCTTTACAAATATGCCTAGAAAATCTCTGTTACTCACAGTTAAGAGGCTAAGAATGATCACTGTGACTGTTGTATGGGTGGTGAAATAAAAAAAAAAAACAAAAAAAAAAACAAAAACAAAAAAAAAACAGCAGCTGCACCACAGTAAACTATGAGATGGCAGGAGTAAGACTGTAGAGGTGTAGCCCTCCAAATATACCTGCATACAATGTTTGTGTTGTCTTAAGATAAACAGACCTTTCTGAAGAATCATTACCAGTGGAAGCTAGGATCTTAGTGAGAACTTTCACAGAAGAGAACCACAAGAGAGTGTTAGCAATCCCCGGCTGAGAAAGGCACATATTATGAGGAAAAAACTAAGGGCAGAAAGTGATGGGGAGGCAAGATGCATTGGAGGCACCGTAAATGGGAGAAACAGGGAAAGGCTCTCTAGGAGTGTAACTGCCAGTCCACATTTTCGGAAGCTTAAATGTTCAGTGTGTTATACTTACAAACTCTGAACCTTATACAAGGTCTTCAAAGAGTTTGTCACCTGTTAATAAAGGGTCATGGACTCTGATACCCAACCAGTTATCCAACACATTCTTAAAAGCTGTGAAAATTTCCTTTTCTCTAATACAAAGTGGTAAAATATTCCACACATGCCTTCTATATAATGAAATGTCTTTTTTAATGGTCTGGATATTGCCATCTTGATATCAGCAAACTTTTTTTTTTCTTCTAGTTAGCAAGGGATGTTTCTTAAAATTCCCAAAGACTGCCCAGACATATAATTGTGGACACATTTGAA
Organism: Protopterus annectens; assembly: GCF_019279795.1. Taxonomy (NCBI): domain Eukaryota; kingdom Metazoa; phylum Chordata; order Ceratodontiformes; family Protopteridae; genus Protopterus; species Protopterus annectens. The sequence goes on along the minus strand of NC_056733.1, from coordinate 1,165,716,341 downwards.
GATCAGAATAAAATCCCTCCAAGTAGTCAATAATTAATAGAATGTGGCGATAATTTCTCCAGCCTATAAATATAACTAAGCTTTTTGATACACTTAATCTGTCTGGTAAAACACCTTTGTATCCTTTCTTATCTCTTATTTATTTATTTTATTATAACAACAAACTGATGCACCATATTCAATTGCTGGTTTGATCATTGATTTCTACATTGTGATTAGCACATTAGACCTGGCCAAGGCATTTAACACAATACCCCACTCGGGAGGTTAGGTACAAACCTGTATATCACCCGGTGGATAGCCAACTGGCTCGCAGACAGGACCCAGGAACTTAGAATTGGGGAGCCCACCTCTGCAAAGAGGCCAGTCACAAGTAGAGTCCCTCAGGGATCAGTCCTTGGACCAGTCCTTTTTGGCATTTATTTCTCAGAAGTCAAGGCCAAAGTCAGTGGTCTCTAGCTGACTAAATTTGCAGATGATTGCAAATTAGGAGCTGTCATTGAATCTCACACTAACACAAATGTTCTCCAAGAGGGGCTGCCACAGACAAATAACTGGTGTCAGAGTCATGGACTAAAACTAAATGCCAAGAAATGCATAATAGTATCCTTTGTAAAGTCATCCATCCCTTGTAACTATCATATTGACAACACACCTCTTAGAGTTGACCCAGTAGTCAGGGACATAGGGACACACATAGATAGTAATCTAGCCTTTGATCATCACTTGTCTACAGTGGTGAGGAGGTCATTCTATGTTGCGCAACTTATAAAGAAAGGTATGGCATCTAAGTCCAAGGAAGTCATTGTGTCACTGTATTCAGCATTCATCAGACCTATCATTGAGTACAATGCCCCCTTTGGTATGTACCTAAACCAGGCATATCCAACAACTGAAACATCCACAGAGGTTCCTCACTAAAAAATACAGGGCATAAGTAATATGTCCTATGAAGACCACCTCAAGGTCTTATCCCTGTAGTCTTCTAAAGGCTTTTTTGATCTATGCCTGGCATACAGGGCATTATCAGACCCCACTCTGATGGATCTCTGCATATCCACAAAACAAACAGTACCAGAATTACCCATTCTAAAGACTTAAACCTTGCCTGTGATATAAATTGGACCTGCTGGAGAGACAGGTATGTATCCCAGAGACTACCTCGTCTATGGAACAGGCCCCCCATCTATGTGAAGAAGAGTTCCTCCCTAATCCAATTCAAGTGTGTCTTGAACATTTGGATGGGAAACTGGAAATTCATCCCTGGTTTGGCACCTATGTCTCTGATGCAGATAGGTAACCTGTAAATGGTTCATCTCCCAGGCCCATGCTTACACTTATCAAGGGTATCAGAACTCATCAAAAATTTGGGATGCATGGCTAGGCTTAAAAAGGCCCATGTGGTCATTAGCCTAGTAAACACCTATGAACCTATAAATTATTGTTTGAATTGTGTTTTTTTTTGAGGTCATAATAACACTTCCTCATTACTTCCACTACATTAGGACAAAAAGAAAACATTTTATCTGTCTTAATTCCTAACTCTCGTACACAATCAACTTTTACTGGGATAGTATTTTAAAGCAAAAGGGTATCCCAGATTTAGTCCTCCAAAATGTATAACCATTAATTTTTTGCATTAAATTTCATACTACACTTCCTGGTCTCCACTCTGTCCAGGTAATGTTGCACATTATATTGATCCAAAACCTTTAAAACCACTGATTCAATTTTGGAATTTTCAGTTAATTTGTTTACTCAAATCTTGCTTGAGAAGCGAAAACTGGACATACAAATACTAAATAATGTAGTGACACCGCACTGATTGACATTGTTCTCATCCATTAGTCACATAATCATACTGCATGAGACTGTATCAAAGGCCTATACCAAACCTAAATGGAGTATATAAACTGGAATACATACATTCAATGCTTTTCATGCCAACTGTTCGAATCTAAGTAGATTAATCTGACAAGTATGACTTTCAGTAAAACCATGCTGGTTTAAATCCATTCTAGGATTAATTGCATCAAAGATCAACGCATTTAGTACACTCTCAAAATATTTACCAAGTATATGTGTTAAAGTAATTAGTTTAAAGTTTTCCATAGATACAGGTATTACTAGGGCTTCTTTCCAAATTTCAGGTACATAAACACATTTTACGGATTCCTGAAAGAGGCAGTATAAGCAGGAAGTGATATGTCCAATAATGTTAGGCAGGAAGTACCCATAATCCCATTAGGCCCAGCTGCTGTATGTGTTTTGATAACATCTATTGTATCTTTCAGTATTTTATCAGTCATTAATGGACATGAGTGGTGACCTCATAGAGTCATACGTTCATAGTGAAGTACTAGTCAAGCTGTCCTTGAGGGCCATTTTAAGTCTAACCAATTTCCCTTTTTGTGCTCAAAATAACCTATCTCATTTGGTTATAGACTGGCCTTACCCATCCCATGGCAAATAATTATGTATTACCCCTAATGAGAATAACTTGGATTATACCATGGATAATTTGAGGGGACCCATGCATGAGATAAAGCATTTAAGAGCTGCCCCTGTCTACTAATAGTGCACTGATAAATTCTGGGGTAAATTTTCTGTTTCTCAGCCATAGATCTTAGATGCACTTGAGTATGAACAGGGATGAACTTTGTTTTATGTGGATGAGGAGTCTGTCCCATAGTAGCAGTATCCTCTGCGAGATATATCTTTCACTCTAAACTGTTTTGTTGATGTTGCAGAAGAGGTTTTGATCCTTAGACTGAGCATTTCTGATGCAATTTGACTTGCTGATGTGCAGTAACTCCATCATGATGGGTCGGAGGATGCCTTGTATGCCAGACATAGTCAAGTATATTGACAGGACTTTGAGTCGGTCTATGTAGGACATGTTGTTTAGGCCTTGTATCCTTTTAGTCAAGTATTCCAGTTGTTGCATATTTCTAGACAGATACATGCCAAGGGGGCATTATATTCAATAACTGACAAACAAAACATGCTCCAAACGAAGAAAACACTGGTAACCAAAAAAATAAAAAAACAAACCAACCCAAAACGGGCAGATAAACTCCACATTAATGACACAAGCAGAAAACAGCAAGTCCCATAAACTAAGCGCTTTCACCATTAGATATTTTAATGGTGAAAGCACATAGTTTATGGGACTTGCTGTTTTTTGCGCATGTCATTAAAGTGGAGTTTCTTTGCCCGTTTTGGGTCAGTTTGTTTTATATTCAATAACTGGCGTGATGAGAGCTGAATAAAGAAAGGGGGACAATGACATCCCTATATCATGACACAGTCCTTTGTTCATAAGCTGTGGAATATAGAAGGGTTTTCTTACAGTAATAGACACATGTTGGTCAAAAGTTAGGTCACTATCCCAAACAGCTGGGTCAACTCTTAGGGGCATATTGTCAATGTGGTAGTTCCTTGGGGTAGATTACTTCCCAAAGGATACAATAATGCATTTTTTGGCATTTAGTTTCAGTCCATGATTTTGACACCAGTCTAAGTCATTTGTGGATTCAATGAATCATCCCAAATTGCAGACATCCACAAACTTGGTCAGCTAGACCCCTTTGATATTGGCTTTTACTTCAGAAAAGTAGATGCCAAATAGGAGAAATCCCAGCACAGAACTCTGGGAGATTCCATCAGTGAATGTTCCCTTTATGGAGGTAACTTCCTCTGTTTTGATTAGCATTAGTGATTAGAATTTTACTTAAGCCATTAGAGGTAGTGAATTTATCTAAGAAAAGCTTTTACTGAATTTCAAGGTCAGCAACAAAGTTGTGGTTTAGTGTGATGTTTATACCTGGATGAGTATCCTTTCAAAATTATGTCAAATTTTTATAAAATGCTTTCTTATTAGCAATATATACAGTCAATTTGTTCTCATAGCTGCTTCTAGTTGAGTGCATACGTTTTCCAAATTTATCCATAATGATCCTGGTATATATTCTTATTTATCAGGCTAGGTTTCTTTTTATACATTGTTAATACAAATGTTTTCTTTTTGTTATTTTTTCAAGCCTTTTAGTCCATCAGGAAGAAACATAGTTAATGGAATTATTCAGGACTAAAGGAACATATTTATAAAATAATTCCAACCAGTTAGCAGTTTGCTTCAACTGCATACTTTTCATCCAGTTTCAATCCTTTATGAGTTTATTTAGTTGAGAGTAACAAGAAAAAGGCCATCATTGTGCTATTTTCTTCCCAAGTTTTATTTGGCATATCTCCAATTAGATCCCATCTAATACTTAAGTCTTTGGTTCAGTTATACAGATTGTCTACTGAATTAGTCTTTCACCCAAATTATGTCTATTATAGTCCCCTTTCTTGCTGACTAAGTAGCCATGCTCTTTGCTAGTCCCAAACAAATCTTCAAGAATTCCAGAAAATTTGAATAACCTGTCCCAGTCTATCTTGGGTCCATTTAGAACATCCACAATTGTGTCAAACCGTTCATAAAATAAGTCTGGAGTGCACTGATAAAGTCCCCTAATTCTTCCTCAGTATGGCTAGGTGCCCCTTAAAATAAAATTACCTTTAGTAATACTTTTTTCAATGTATATTAACAGCAATTGTTTCATAGCTCTTACTGATATATAATAATAATGAGTGGCTGATTTTTTTAACATAAGCAGACACTTTCTTCTCCCTTCTATAATGATGTTATCTACTGTAATAAGGCAGCAGGAAGAGTATGTTATCCTTAGAGTACCAGGTTTCAGTTACTAATATAATGTCATATGACCCATGCATTGTTTTTGTTTCGAGTGCATCAGATTTGTTGTTTAAACTTCTTATATAGCATATTCAAATTTAATAGTATTCCTTACTTTTGTCTTAAGTGATATTTTCCCTTGCTTCACCCTAAAAAATGTTACTACCTTGGTTAGTTTGCACAGTAATAACCTGTTTCCTTTGTGACTGAGACGTAGCATGTCTGAGTTACAATAATCAGGTCTGAAATCTCTTCCCACACTGAGAATCCTTCAAGATTTGCAACATAACATTCTCTTTTAATATGCTTAATAAACTGTCAAGCTACCTTTGCAAAAGCTTTATTAAATTGTAACACTAGGGTAATATCTTGTATCAGAAGCCTAAAACCTTTTGCTTTGCTCAGATTAATAATAACCTTCATGTCACTTTCAAGTCTAGAACAATTAGTTTTACCTACAACATTAACTCCACCAATATTACCCTTAAAAACCTAGCCGTACAACCCACATCTGACCCACAAATTTGATTTATATTGATTCATATGATGTGATTTACTGAATGCCTCTGTCCATCAGAGACATACGAGCCAGGCCAGGGTGAATTTCTGATTACTCATCCATTGGTCAAAGTTATGCTCAAATAGAGATAGGGAGGAACTCTGATTCACATGGATGGGATGTCTGTTCCAGAGAATGAGAATTCTCTGAAAAACATATCTGTCTCTCTAACATGTTCTGTTTATGTTGCAAACAAAATTTAGGTATTTTAATCTGGTAGTTCTGATGCTGCTCATTTTGTGGATTTGCAAATGATTCGTCAAAATAAGGTCCGTGGATGCCTTGTATGTCAGGCAAAGATCACCTTTCAGAAGTCTGTATGATGCCAAGTAAAGGGCTTTGAGATCATCAGTGTAGGACATTGCGTTTACTCCTTGTATTATTTTTGTAACAAACCTTTGTGGATGTTCCAGTTGCTACATATGCCTGGTCAAGTACATACCGAAGGGGACATTATACTTACAATCAGAAGGACATATCTCTTTGTATCACAGAAAATCTTTAGAAAGGCACTTAAAATATCATTCATTCTATACCTGTTTAAGATAATGACAGTAATTCTTTCTCTGTTTATACTGGACAATGCGTTTTTAATGCCTTTAATCACTGGGTTTCCAGTATCTCAGACGTCTAAAGGCTTAGTAGATTGAGAAGTAGGCATAAACATATCTACTTCATTTTCATTTTTATTTTTGTTTTTTACAATATATGTCATCCCTTCTTTAGTTAAGCAAGATCCTCCCGGCACTCTCCTTCTTATCATCGTCCATAAAAGAACAAATTGCCTAACTGACAAAGGGATCAAACCAATGCAGGAGGGCACTGAGTTTATGGTGTAAAGGGCTTTAGTCCTGACTGCCACTCCTGTCACCTAGGCTTGACTATCAAAACTAGGTGCTGGAGAAACCAGCCAGGAGGTGTGTGACTAAGTGGTTTATGTTACCAGACCCAACCAGAGGCGAGTAAGGTAGAACATGAATTACACCTGTTGGATGAAAGGCAACAGCTCATACACAGACTAAAAGAGAAAGGACTTTGGCTTGCTAAGCTATGTGAATGCACTATAGCTGTGCCTTTGTAGAAGCATGCATTCACACCCTGCTATAGCAGGCCCTGATATTGAAATATCCTGTCTCGCCATGGATGGGCAGAAAATCCCATCAGGCGTTGAGGATAATTCCATGCTGAGACTTCCCTGACTTCACTCTGTTGCACATAAAGTTATTTGAACTCTTCTCCCAGGTCTCCCTCCCCACTGGACAGAGAAGAAGGAAAGTCACAAGACACTGCAAATGATCAAAGTGCTACCTTGGTTAAAAAATGTATTTATTTATCCTTTGTTGACAGGGTTAGTCCTACTAGGCTAGTGACCTCTTTTCAAGAGAGATCTGAGGTGGCATTTATACTACTAGGGAAAATTTGGCCAGGACATCAGAGAACTTCCCCTACGCTTTGGAGTTGCTAGATTGTGCTAGAGGGCTCCTGTAGCAGCAAGGAAGATGTCTCAGGGAAGCAGCAGCATGGAGGAAGGAGAGAAAAGTTACGGAGAGTCTACAAGTAGAAAGAGAGAATATGGAGAAAAAATTGTTCAGTATAGAGCTTCAGAATATAAATAAAGTTTTCCTGTGTGGTAATGTTACAAATGAGCAGCGTTTAGTTGTCTCCATGGAGAAGGAAGTAAGCAAATCTCTTGAAGTGATGCAGGTAACAGAACTGGTGTCAGGGAGGTTTGCAGATGATGCTCTGTTAAAAATAATTGAGCAGAATGATCCAGTTGACAGTTCTACTGTTTCATGGGGTAAAATGGCAGATATTTTTTTAGATGTGCTGTGGATGGTAATGTGAGAAAGGATCCAGGTAATGTGGCATCAGAGAATGCAGTGGTAAAATCCTATGCAGCAGTGACAGAAAGTAATAGAGGACAGCAGTAACAAACTGAGAGACTGTCTGCTTTTGAAGCAGCAAATAACGCAGTAACTTAAACATATGCAGTAGTGACAGCAGGCAAAAAAGAAAACCAGCAACACACTGTAAGTAAAACTGTTTTTAAAAAGAAGAGAAGTTCAACTGTCAGAATAGCACAAAAACAACACTGTAATACACAGATATAATGTATGGGACAATTTGGTAACCAATTTGTGTTTTAAAGCTCAAGAAATCCAGTCTTTTATTCATACTGGGACAGAGACATTTTGTGACAATATTTGAAACTGAGGGACTGATGGTGAAATTCATGAACTGTGTAACAAAAAGGATATTTATCTATGGAACAATTATTTGTTTTCCGTAGTAACTTAAATGGTAAGAAAAAAAGTTACTTTGCAGTTTAGAACTGATGAACGGAAAGAAGGCAATGTTAAAAACTGCATGCAGGGTTTGTGTGAAACTGTTGATAATATTATGAAAGATGACAGAAACTGAAATGGAGGTTTGAGCTTGGAAGTTGTTTTGAAATGTGAAAAAAAAATGGACTTGCCATGGCTGGTCATAGAAGGACATTAAGATATGCTGGCCATCCTAACTCATGTTTCTTTTGTGGAGACTTTTCTCATTTAATTAATTATTGTGACAATACACAATATGATCAGTGTAGGGAGAAAAGACATAAAGCAAGAAGAAATCTGCCTGAATGCTGATTGTGTAAGGAAAGGGACACTTTTTAATGAATTGTAAAAAGCAAGCAGTAAATCATGAAAAAAAAGCGGAAAGGGAAGAAAACATACACGATGAAGGACATCAAGAGGCTGGTGGAGAGGGTGAAATAGGTGAAGAAGAAACTGTAGAAGAAGAAAAAATATGGAGGGGAAAATGATGAGAGAGCGTGTATGCAGGAAGAGAGGTCAAGAGAAGGGACTGATACTAATAATTTTTAACATTCTAGCCAGCGAGGAACCTGATTCTGAGGATTAATGATTATTTGTATATAAACCCAAGAAAAAGGAACAATTGGGAAAGGAGTAATAATAAGAAAATTAAAATGTAAAAATATTTCTTCTAAACTTTAAAAGAAGGAAAAGCAACAATTTTAGAGTATTTTCAGTAAATGAGAACAGTATTAACACTGTAACAAGGATAGAGATACTGGAATGGTCTGCCATATGCAATGTGGATGTTATTCTGTTAGAGGATGTAAGATTCTTGACAATTAAAGAAACTCTGAAAACAAAAAATTGTGGGGTGTAAATATAATATGGAAATTAGGAAATTAACTTTGTTCTGGAGTGGTTGTGTTATGTAAAACAGTGAAAATACTAGATATATTATTAATAAGGATGGGAAGGTTAACTGTTGTAGATGTGAGGTGGAGAGAACATGTTTATAGAATTATAACATTATATGCATATAGCTCTGGCAAGGAAAGATAACCTGTTTCATCAAACATTAGACTATATTCTAGTTAACATGAACATTATAATTGCAAGGGGCTTTAATTGTGATTTGATGGGAAATATAAAAAAGGAAAACATATAAAAAATACAGGAAGTGATAAAATGTGGTAAATTAGCTATGTGGAACAAAAGTCAATGGACTTTGGATAGGGAACTGATTATTTTGTATTATTGGAAGGCTTGGCGGTAGCAGATGTGATAGCGTTGTGATGGGTTTTTCAGACAATTTAGCAATATGGATGGAGGTAATGGAAGAAAGGGGTGTTTTAAAATAAGAAAGGTAATAAAAAGAATAAATGAGAAATTATAGCATGAAACTGGAGAATGGGAAATATTACATTTATGGAAGGATCGTATAACCATGAAGCCTTCTGTGAAAACTGGCCTGAATGGTGGATTGAATTTACAAAGAATCGCAAAATGATGTAAGAAAAGAAGAGAAAGTGAAGTATGGGAAAATATATAGAAATGTGTTAAGAGAATTTAGAGAACGATACACAAGAGTATTATGATAAGGAAAAAGAAATACATAAAACAGAGAAAAAATTAGGCATTACTGTTTAGGCAGAAATAGTATTTATAAGGGAGAAAGGAGGCGGTATCTGCATACTTTGATAAAATAGTAAAGGAGGATGTTAGTATAATAAAGGAAATGAAAAATATAAAAGGAGAGGTAAAAATAATACAAGAGCAAATTCTGAGTATTGTAGTACAGCTTGTGGAAAATATACATAAGTATAAAAAGAAGGAAAATAAGAGAATGGAAATTAAAAAATCAGAATGAGTTAAGGGAGAATTTGGAAAAGAAATAATCATTAGTGAATTAGAAGAACTACTTAGAAAAGTAAATATTGATTCAGTATTAGGCCCAGATGGTACAGAGTATGGAATGTACAAGAAAATAATGCACTGGCAAAGAGAGTATTCCGGAAATGTAATAAATAAATAGTTTAAGGAAGGGTGTGTTTATGGGATATTAAAATTTATATGGAGGAAAGATGACAAGAATTAAATAAAAATTGGAGACCCATCACACTAAATAGCACAGATTATAATTTTTTTATAAAAATTATATGGAGGAGAATAGAAGGAAGGATGAGGGATATTATGGAAGAACGTATATATGGTATAAAAGGGAAGGGATCTCAAGAATTGTTATTGGTTGTGAGAGATATTGTGGATGATATTATAAGAAAAAGAGAGGATTTGAAACTTATGGTAGGTGATATTAGGAAAGAAACAGGGGGACATGAAACTTTGTGGGATTTCTTGGAGAAGTACGGAACAGGTAATAGAATTCTTATTGTAAATTACATCTCCCACACTGAGGTGGAAGTCACTGCCAAACTTTTGGCTGATAAGTTCAGTTCAATTTTTTTTTACTAACCCCCCGATAGTCCAAGGAAATACCGCATACCAAATCCCCCCAACCATTACTAGGGAACAGGTGACCAATGCATTTTCCAAGGAAAAAACACTGCATTGATGGGTCCTGATAACATTCAGTGATGCTTACTGAATGGCATGAAACATGTTTCTGGTCCACTTGAATCACTTTTCATTTTGAGGCTTCAGGCAGGTTTTGCACCCAAGGAATGGAATATGGCTATAGTTATTCCTCTGCAAAAAGGAGGTTCAACCACTGATCCAAGTAACTACAGGCCCATAAGTCTGACAAGCCTCATACCTAAGACCATGGAAATGATCACCATGGACATGATAAACAAGGACATAGTTAACCTGCAAACGCTGGACCCACCTCAGTTTCGCTTTGTTAAAGGAAGGTCATATCATTTAAATCTGGTGGACTTCTTTGAGACAGTCACCAAAATAATGGATCAGGGCAAAACTGCGCACACAGTTTACCTTGACTTGGCTAAAGCTTTTGATATGATACCCCACTCAGACATTATAGACAAACTCACTAAATGAAATATAATCCCCTTTATCACCTGTTGGACAGCCAAATGGCTCACTGTTAGGCCCCAGGAAGTCAAAATAGGTGAAGGCTCTGTGCTGAATCCATTCTCTTTTGGCATCTATTCCTCTGAAGTGAAAGCAAATGCTGAAGGTTTATGGCTGACTAAGTTTGTAGATTATTGCAAACTGGGAGTTATCATTGCCTTCCATGCAGACACTAGCATTCTACAAGAAGCCTATCCCTGACTAACAAATGGTGCCAAAGTCATGGTCTTACTCAGTGCTAAAAAATGCATAATTGTATCCTTTGGGAAGTCAACCATCCTGGTTAATTATCATATTGAAATGACCCGGTGTCAGGGATCTGTGTATGCACTTAGACAGTAGCCTTACCTTTGATCCCCATGTGGCTACAGTGGTGAGGAAAAATAAGGCATTATCTCACTATACTCTGCCCTCATCACAACAGCTATAGTATATAATGCTTTCTTTGGTATGTACCTGACCTAAGAACAAAAAACAACCTGAGGGATTCCAAGAACACCAATGACTAAGAGCAATAACCTAAAGTAGTCTACAGCCCACAGATGCATACACTTCATGACAAAGGTCCACTGCAAACCTCAAGGTTTATTTTCCACACCACAACATGCATGATTCAGTTGTGTACAATTTACAATTGTGCTCAACTGAATCATGCATATTGTGGTGTAGAAAATAACCTTTGCAGTTTGCAGTGGATCTTTGTCATGAAGTCTTTGCTTCTGTGGGCTATCGATTATGCACCTGACCTGGCATACAGAGCAACTAAAATGACCTCAGAGGTTCGTTACAAAAAGAATACAAAGCATAACAAACCTGCCTTATGCAGAGCGCCTTAAATCCCTTTCCCTCTTCTCAGTCTCCTATAGATTACTGAGTGGTGATCTATGCCTGCCTGGCTTACAAGGCATCTGCAAACCTTACACTTATGAATATCCTGCATATTCGTAAGTCAAACAATACCAGAAATACAAAGTCTAGGACACAAATTTTGTCTGTGATTTAAACAGGGCATGCTGGAGAGACAGATATGTTTCCCAGAGACTGCCCCTCCTATGGAACAGGCTTCCCATCCATGTGAAGCTGAGTTTGTCTGTTCCCCAGTTTAAGCTCAACCTAGACCATTGGGTGAGTAATAGGAAATTTACACCAGGCCTGGCACCCATGTACCTTATGAACAGATGTAGCTTATAAATGCCTACCTCTCAATGTCCTGTTTGGATACAGGACATCATTATTCTTTCAGAAAAACTTGGCTAGTCTTAGAAAGCCCCCCCCCCCCCCGGGTCATTAACCTGGTAATAATCTATGAATGTATGACTCTATGACTTAGGAGAATGCATATGTCAGCATCTTAAAATTATAGAGTGAGAATGTTAGTAAATGGCTGGTTGAGTAAAGAAATATGAATGTAATGTGGTATAAGACAAGGATGTCCCATGAGTGGAATATTGTTTGCACTGTTAATGAAGGCAATCGTGAGTGAAGCAGCTTATAAAATGAAAGCTGCTAGATATGTGATGCAAAAGGAGTTGGTAATTCCAGTAGTTTTGACATATGCAGACAATATATTTATAGTTGTTAAAAACAAAATATAAATGAGGGAAGTATCGGTTTGTTTGAATTGCTGTTTAAAGGGAATGGGAATGCCCTTAAATAAAGATAAAAGTAAGGGTTTGAGTTATGTCTTGTAAATTGGGGGGGATATTTTCAATGAATGGAGTGTCTTTGCTAGCAACAAAATTTGGGGGAAATTATGTAGTTATGATGCAATGGGATGGTTTGAAACAAGTGAAAGAAATATATCTTATATGGAGGATGTATAAATTAGCATTCAAGGAAAAGGATTATCTAGCCAGTTCGGTAGTTTTGGGAAAAATAACATATATGTCAAATATTTTTATGAGCCCAGAAAAATATGAATCAGAAATTGTGCATTTAGTGTTTTGTTTCATACAGGGTTCAAGAATAAACCCAGTGAAAAAGACATGAGTGAAAATGGAGTGAGATTAGGGTTTATAAATCCAGTTGTTTATTCTGTTTCATTAAACTTGTAAAGTAGGTAAAGGAAGTGAATGAGAATTTAATAGCTGGAATCTTTAAATATAAGTACAAAAAAATTCTGGGAGATGATGAGAATATGAAAAAGAGAAAAGAATATGTAAATAAAGAAATTAAAAATTAGCAAGAAAAAATACTAACATGGAAAATAAAAAATGATGATATAGAGAAAGATAGAAGGATTGGCATCATAATGTGATGAAACAATATTATTATGTAAATCCATGGGAAAATATACCAGAAGAGGTGCATAAAGCCATTATAGCAAGGAAAACGTGGTATACCAAGCTAGCAGAGTGTCAGGATTTCCTTTGGAGACCAGTAATAAATAAGTTACCAGTAAAGGGGAATATGGCATGTAAAAAGAAAGTTGAAAATGTATGTTTATTTTGTGTGTGTGTGGGGGGGGGGACAACAGAGCATGTTTTCTGAAATGTGAAAGAGTGCTTAAACTCTGGGAAAAGTTATTTTAAGAAAATATTTTGAAAATATTAATGACATAAACAATATAGATATGGATAGGATTATGTACAGATATAAGAATAAGAAGAAAGAATATGTGAGAAGGGTAGATAATACTTAATTTTATGGCACAGTGGTGCAGTGGTAGCATTGTCGCCTCCCAACAAGAGATTGTCCGGTTCGATTCTCAGCTGGGGTGCCTTCTGTGGGGAGTCTGCATGCCCTCTCTGCGTTCATGTCGGTTTCCTCCGGGTGCTCCAGTTTCCTCCCATGTTACAAAGACATACATCTAGAGTATTTCTCCCCAGGCCTCCACTGAAAATTGGCTTTGTTCCAAGTCGGACTTTCCTGGTTAACAAATGTTAAAAAAATATATGGGTTATTTTGAATGGAGGAATGGTTTTGAATGGTTGTAGAAGAAGATGTGAGGGCCAGTTATGGAAGAATAATAATGAAGATATTAAAAGAAAAATGATAAATAGTGAAAAATAGAAATATGTATATATGGATCTACTTCTAATGCTTGAATGGCCATATCATTGGATTTCATTTTTTCAAGACAATAATTGCAAAAACGAAATACCCGAATGGTGAATTTTTCCTAGGGCAAGTAAACACTAGCCCAAACTTCAACGAAATACATACCGAAGTAAATAAAACCCACCTGGGGGGAACACCCCCTAACTATATATATATATATATATATATATATATATATATATATATATATATATATATATATATATATATATATATATCAACTCTGGGTTTGTGTACAGTGTAGAAAAGGGCATCTTGGTCAAATGTTTCCTTGCCCCGGGAAAAATTTACCATTCAGGTATTTTGTTTTCATGATTTTTGTCTCGCGAAAATGAAATTCGATGATATGGCCATTCGAGTATTAGAAGGTGATTATATATATATATCCCTGTAAACATGTATATTTTGTAAATATGTAAATGCCATTTTTATGTTGTATTAAACAAAGGACACCTACATAGCTTCTTTACATTTACCTCGGCTATCACGTACTCTAGCAAATCAGACCTCAGTTTAATGTCTCATCCAAAGGACAACATTCTCAGGAGTGCAACACCCCTTTAATGCTGCACAGCAGGATCAGCAGTCCAGTTACCTGGAGTGAGAATAGAATCCTCAGCCTTCTGGTCTTATAGCACCAAAAGCAAGTGTGCCATTTGTTGAGCCACTGACACCACATGTCAAAAAAAAAAAAAAATCAGTGCAAAAGAAAATGGAAGGCCTTGGGAGGAGGAGAATAATATTCCCAGAGGTGACATCTACCCAGAGTAATGTAAGGGCTGAGTAATTCATTTTATGGGAGTTCACAAATAGTTGAATACCTGTTGTTGAGCTCAGGGTGTGGCTTCATTGGAGACTGGGAATCATCTTGGAGGGGCATAGGCTTATACTAGCCATGGGTTCTACCTGTCTAAAGGCTTATACTAGCCAAAGGTTCCACCGGTCTAGGTATACCACAATTCCAAGCGACAGATGTTAAGTGTTTTGTTAAGCATTTAAACGTGTGAGGGGGAGAAGCACAGGAAATGTTCAGTTAAATGTTGATTACCCTCTCAAAACATCAGGCTAGTTAGTGAAATATACGCCATTGGTAGTAGCATGTCTCTGTGGAATTTTGGGCAGAAGCCCTGGTTACTACCCAGATGACCTGATTTTGATTAGAGGCTCAAGCTTTGGAATAGTGAGGCAGGGAGTGGTAGGAATAAGTGGCAGATGCTGGTTTGGTGGTTGAGCTGGAAAGACTGGTGGTCAGATGGCTGTTTGTCAAAATGCAAGAGGAGCCATTACTGGTAAGCCAGTGGTGATGTTCCTCATTAGCATGTAGGTAGGAGCCCTCACATGCAGAGGAGGGCACAACAGACACTTCCAGTGATGTGGATGCTCACATCAACCACTAAGATATGGGTTAGGGCTTAAATTAAAAAGTCCCTGATGGCTGCCTGAACAATGACCTTCTCAATCTTACAAGGAACAAATGGGCTGATTGACTGCAGATGGCTGATGATTAGCAGACAAGTAAGGAGATAAATATACTCCAATAGTGGGAATTAAGTGCAGCAGTGGAAAGATGTGTAATGGGAAGAAGGCAAAGAATTTACCCACAGATAGGCCTTATGAGCAAGTCAAAAAATGGCAGGTATTAAGTACTAGTGTCCACACTTTATTTAAAAAAAGTTATCTGTACTAGTGATGTTGAGGAAGGAGAAATATATTGATATTATGGGTGCATCATGAAGACTGGGGCGAGATTGATAGTATGTGTTAAAATAAGGTGCACAGTTTGTTGTAGGAACACGGAAGATAAACTAGGAAAAGGTATAACTCTGTATATAAATAAAGTGATTAAACCAAGAGTCAGCAGGGAGTAGATAAGATGTGCTGGAGAGGGGAAATGGCATAATAATCTGCACAAAAGTTGTACAGACAGACTTTTTTCCCATGGAAATATAATTCAATGACCACTGTTATCCTTAAGCAGTGAGTAATCTATTTATTTACTTTTGTATGGTGAACTTCTGAGTGGACATAATCCATTTTTAACAAATGTCTAGAGACAGAAAAGCTCCCAACAGTAGTTTGTTTTACACAGTAGCATTTATATTTTAAGGAGATAAAGAACTATATTATATTAAGGCAAACAGAAAATAAATAATACATTATACGGTACAAATATAGAAAAAGGGTGTTATGCACCAGGCATGCACTGTTAAATTATTCTCAGTGGAGTTACTGTGCAAATGCTCTGTGAACTTTGCCTTATATGTATGTGCTGAATCATCTGATAGTATGTAGGGAGTTCCAAGATAAACTTTCATAATGCAGCATTCTTGTTAGATAAGGTTCTTGTTTAGTTACTAGAGATTTATGGTACTATGACTATTAGATTGTCATGTGAAGGATGGTAGCAATAGCTAGTGCATCTAATTGTAGGCTTATTCTTCATGCTGTACATGGGGAAGACATCAAGTAGCAACTGCTAGAATTAGAGTGGGCAGTCTTGAATCTCAACTTCTTACAAAGAGAGAGAGAGACAGGGAAAGATGAGTTCAGATTTTTAACTGAGCAGTGATTTGTGAGAAAATGATGATCAAATTTTATGTCTCACTCTCAGCTTAACTATAGAGTAAGGACAATCAAAACTGAAATGTCTAGTCTTCAGGAAGGCAGGCAGGAACAGAGGATTAGGAAAACTCTGTTAAATGAACATATTGATAGTATGGAAGAATAGTGGGATACATTAAAACTATCTCCATAGAAGCAACATGCATTTGTATAAAATAAGTAAGCAACTATAAAACATAAAAAAGTGTGTGTGTATGTGTGTATGTGTGTGTGTGTGTGTGTGTGTGTGTGTGTGTGTGTGTGTGTGTGTGTGTGTGTGTGTGTGTGTGTGCGTGCGTGTGTGTGTGTGTGTGTGTGTGTGTGTGTGTGTGTGTGTGTGTGTGTGTGTGTGTGTGTATAAACCACTTATGAACAAAATTACTCTAAGTCAAGTGAAAGAGTATTGACTGCATATGGTCAAAAACAGGGAAATCGAGACATGATTATGCATGTGTTGAGGACAGCCTCAACCCATGCAATTTCTAACCTAATTTCAAACTAAAGCAGTGTTTTTCAGGGGCAAGCGCCCTGCAACCCCGATATGTCCTGCTACTTATATATACTAACTTCGAGATTGCGTGAGGAAAGGGCAAATTCCCCAACTCCTAGATGTGTGTGATCTCACACACCTGTCTAATCAACTGCCTAGCTGACCATATGCAGTTGACTAGACATCTGTCAACCTAACACACACCCAATATCATCACTAGCACAATATATATATGTTAGTGTGTGTGTGTGTGTGTGTGTGTGTGTATGTGAGACAGAAACACAGATGAGAACAATGCTAATTAAATGTGAAGGAAAGAAGGATGGAACAATCACATCATGGTTGATGGAACAGCCACATCAAGTCCAAGCCTCCACAACCCAGGCAAACTACAGAGCAAAGTACCTCCAGTAACATAATTATATGTACACATATAGCTTCTGGTAGCATCTCTTAAATAAGGCTGTAAGCACATCACCGAACCTCCTGCTGTGGTTACACTGTTGCTCTCCCTGCTCCATTACCCTCACTGCCTAATCTTAGCTGTATACCTTGCATCACTTCTAATGGGGCTAATCCTTCTCTACAGGTTACACTGGCTTAACAGTCATAGATTCCTATTCTCCTCTCCTTTATGCTAGTTGGCAGAACATCTTAAGTCAATTAAAAGCTTTCCCTTCCTTTACCTGCTGTATTCACTGATTATTTTTCTTGGTCGTGGTGCTTTTCCCACTCCTGGCCCAACCAGCTCCATTTGCCCTCACTCCACTTGGGCTCACTCAGCTACTACACTACTCCCCAGCTCGCATGTCTGCCTATTAACTCTCTCTCTATAACCTAACCCCTTTTGCTATACCTGTACTTTACTCTGTCTTTACACGTTCATCTGTCCATTTCTCTCTTCCATTACTAACCACTTTAGGTATTAGTCTGCCTTGATAATATCCTCTGCTCACACCTGAAATCTCTAACAATTAATATCTCAAAACTGTCATCCTATTTGTATAAATCCTCAGCAGTTTAGAATCTCTAAACTGATTTCTCTATTTGCATAAAGTCCATCAACAATGTTAATTACTTTACATAATGTAAATGGGTATTATGTATTCAAATAATCTGTACCTTTCTGCTCATACTATGTTCAAGCCTGTGACTATATATACTCTAAAATACATGTTATTTCTTGTATGTATTTGTATTTGTATTTTTGACTGGAAACAGACTGCCTGCCTTGCTTGGATTACTTTCGAATACTTAGTAATTCTGTACAATATTTCAAATTATATATTTTTTATTATTTTTTTTTTACTTAAGACAAGTTTAAGTTCGCTACTTCTACTACTATTGTCTAATCTGATTAATATACAGTGATTAACTAGAGAAATATGGACTGAAAATCTTCCACGCAGAGACATTTCTTACATTGTTTAATTTGTTAATTGTATGTGGAGCTTTTCTCCCTGTGTCTCCACTGAAAATGGGCTCACCTAGGCCCAGTGGACCTTCCCGGTAAACAAATGCAATAAATAAATAAATAAACTAAATAAATAGGACTGTCAGAAAAGCAATAATCCAAAAAAAAGGAGAAAATAGCCTGGTCTGTGAGGAGACATAAAGAAAAAAAAGACTGTAGTGGGACAGTGAAGCTATATACAATAGACAGGAGTAGGTGGAAAAGGACATTGAAAAGACAGGATGGTTAAATACATTCAAATGTCACAGAAAGAGAAAGTCAAGTTACTTTATCCAACCAGTACATAATGTTTGTTTGTGTCTTTCAGCTTTTCCCGGTTAGGGGTCGGAACTCTCGTCCGCTAATGATTGGCAGTAGATTTTTATGTACTGGCTTGCCGGGCCCAACGCACAACCTTCAATGAAGGAACGCCCATTCACACATGTTGCCACACAGAAGATGCTCTAACTGAGAATCGAACGGGCAACGTCTAACTTTGAGGCGACAACGCTACGGGGTACATATTTCATTAAAGCTAGTATCTGTCAAACACCTGTTTGTCGAACTTTATCCATTGAATGATAAGTCCATCGAACATTCATTTAAGCAATTTCTTCCCGGGGAAAAAACTTGCTGGCCATCATCAGGAATTTGCCCCTTTTCCCGCTGTAGTGTGATGTTAGACTGGGTATATTTAGTTAGTGGGGTGGGTTTTAAATAATGTGTTTTTTGTGACAGTCGCTAGATTGGCCGACTGTTTTTTTCTCTGTGAAGAAATTTGTTTAAATGAACATTTGACAGAATTAGCATTCAATGGATAAAGTTTGATGAATAGGTGTTCGACGGGTAGCCTGTTCGACAAAATTATATAGACCCCATAATGTATGGTGGCATTTGGGGGAGTGGAAATGAATCTAATCCTTTCACAAAAGAAAGCGTCCTGAAAAGAACTCTGAAGATTAAAACTAAGGAATGCAGTAAGGCTTGCCAGAATGTGCCCCATAATTTTTCTATAACTTATTAAGAGGACTGGTATTACCACTACGTAAAATTTTATTAGCAAGCCATGGGAGGATATTTCTGAATGTGGGCAAAGGACAAATGTGGTTCAGTACTGACAAGAACAGGCGGAAGTCCGAACAAATCCAGGAGCTGTCATCCTATTTGTATGACTGTTGTTGTAAAGAACATCATAGAACTGCTGCTGAAGAAATCAGTTTGGAATGTCTGGAAGCCACTGCGAAAGGACATGGGTTTAGAGCGTGGGATTGTAGAATATGTCAAATCTAGCAAGAGTTTTTGAAAAAAACTGAAAAAGACAATTTTCATTTGCAACAACAGTGAAGGGTATTTCCATGAGACAGGAAAAAAATAATTAAAACCAGGACTAAAATCCCTGGTACTTTGCCCTACATATAGACCACATATCTGATTTATAAATGTGAAAAATGTTGCTAAGTTAAGCAGTTAAACTCATGATGTGCCATGATGTAATCTGCATCATTAAAATGTTTTCAGTTGACTTCTTTGTTCAAGCTTTTATGTATCAGAGTTGCACACTTTAAAATGCTCAGGTCTTCTAGTTTCTTTGTTGCAGTCTTTAATATAACCCCTCTTGATGATAGTATTTTTTCAAAAGCTACAGTATATAAGGGTGCAGTATGAAAATCGGCATTTAGACTGCTAACAAACACACAGCTATAGACAAATTCCCAAAATGCACACTCACTCAGTGTTTGAGGAAAATCACTAAAACACTTTTTACAGGGCAAACCCCTGTGCATCCCTTTTTTGAGGATTTCACCCCATATCCTCATATTTATATTAATAGATACTACTCCATGGTTGCACAATTTTTGAGAAATGAGAAAATACCCCTTAATGGTAAAACATGGCTTGCAGAACTATCTAATCTCACAGTAGATTTAAAGCACTGTGCAAAAGCTGTCCAGGAGCTGCTGCTTCAGGGAATCTCCCTTTGGCACTATAGTTACAGGTGATATAGATTCAAACATATGCATATCTCCCACGGTGTAATCATAATAAGCAATACTGACATAAAAAGGTAATATTACGTCATAATGTTATTTAGATGCTCTTGACTGTTTTGATACTCCTGTAGAAGATTAATGCACAATTTAGGGCAATTAATAAACTTGTAGATACACAAGAAATATTACATAATTACAGTTTTTAATAGTTTATTATATAAAGAGAGAGAGAGAAGATTAGTAGGTTAGCAGGATATGTCCTTTATGTGATGCTTATATGGATTCTGTTTTATTTCTTCCTATTCTCTGCGATTTTAACTCATACATTCCCCAGTCTCGACAAACTGTGACCTACTGGTGGTGGGAATGAAAGCCATTCCGATGTACCATCCTTGGCAGTTTCTTTCATACCCACTACCCTTGCATTGTCTGATGAGACCCATGCTGAGGCAGGGCCTGAAATGTTGGATGGGTATTTGGTGTGTGTTACCAAGCACTGAACCTTGGTTGCATTGCTGTGCACTGCTTATCCCCGATGTCACCATTAGTCTGTATCTTCTGCAGCCACATGCAGCCTCTGCTAAGTTTGGCAAGGCAGCAGGCCTAACCACCTCCCTCTCCTTCAATTGGATGAAACAACATTAACTCCCATCATCCCACCTGACTCTGCCAGCACCTAAGCTTGCTAACCAGGGAGCCTGCTGACACCCACTTGGGTTCATTTCCTTCTGTAAACCACAAGCTCTTTCATTACATGCTTGAATATGTAGCAAGTCGGGGCATTTCTAATCAACATGGCTATTGATTTCAGTGTTTAGGAACTGCCACAATGGCTTTATTGTCATCTTCTGGTGTTATTTTGTGCACTGTATACCAGTAGCTGCAGCTGCATTACAGTTCTCAGTTACTCGTGAGGTTCACAATTAAACTAGTATGTTAGACACGTATCTGCAAGGATCTTGTCAGGTACATAGTTCTTACTGAAACTCAGTGGGCTATGGATGTGGGAGTAGAATGCCACACTAATGTTTCAGTCTGTTTCCCTAGTGACCAGGATGACAAACCATGTAGTAAATGAAGGCCATCTTTTTCCATGTTCTACAGTATGAATAAGGTGTTTGCAACAGTGCAGTATATGAATATTATTAGAAGAGCAGTAACCTTTTGAAATTGCAAGGATGAAAATTTAAGGTCCTTGTAATTTTAATAGCCATTTTAAGTGTAGTTTTCTGTAAAGGTGCTGCACCCTCTATGTCTCCCTTGTGGGCTCATTGTCCCCCCCACATCCCCCTACTTATGTCTGTACCTTCAGTGCTGCTGCACCACAGGGTAAGAGAGAAACCACACTTAAAATCCTGAGTTTCAAAATTACATTGATTTGAAGATCTCACCCTCAGAATTTCAAGGTGGACTCTATAAGAAATCAGCTTACTGTGTCTGCTGATAAAGGGACTATACATATTCTTACTCTCAATTGCAGCTTTTTATTTGCATTATTCACTTCAGAGAATAATACTTAAAGTAGATCAGACTTTGATATGGGTACATCCCTACATATGGCAATTATGAATGTGGATAAGCACTTCCAGTCTTAACGTCACACTTTCCATCTAAATTACATAGTTACAGTAACTTTGCTTGGCCAGTTATAGGTTCATAAGGTCATAGATTCCTACCAGGTAATATTCCAGTTAAGCCATATGAAGCCTAACCACTAAAGTCCTACTGGTGTATGCAGCTACTTGTTCCTCTGAACATAAAAGATGGTGCCTAGGCCTGGGGTAAATTTGTAGTTTCTCATCCATTTGTCCAAGTTAGTTTTGTAGATAGTGAGGAAACACCCTTGCTTTGCAAAATGAGGGAGTTTGTTCCAGGGATGTAGGATTCATTTAGAGAGTTATTTATCTGTTATGCCATTATGTCTTATTTAAGTTGTTATATAGAGTTAGACTCCTTCATCTTGTATTTGTGCTACTAATGGTCTTGCAGATAAGCAGAATCTCAAGCAGGATTTCTTTTTTATATCACTTTATTTATCAAATTTATATTCAACACATAAAACTATATAGATGAATGCTATACAATTAAGTAAATGCTCAATATAATGAAAAGTCTATTAACCCAAAAAAAAATTGCATATATACAGATTATATCAGGGCCATTGTTAGCATTTTGGGGGCCCCCAGCAAATGTCAAGTTTGGGGGCCCTCTAGGCACTTCTATCAAAGTATCACCCTGTCACTGACACCCCTCCAAAGCAGCCTTTTAGTTCATGCTGCACACTTTTAGAAGTAGTTATGTACAGACTAACCTGTAGCTACAGGGTTGTTACAATGCAACAGGCCTATGTACCACACTATGTTCACTCATCTAACAGAGGGATGTTGACAGTTACTGGCACTTTAGCTACAACAGTGATGCATAATAGCAACTCCATGTATAGGTCTGGACTTAGGTGAAATGTTGTCTATATGCTCTAAAGTGGGTTTTTCTTTTTTTCTTTTCATCCATTGATGGCTTGAACAGAAATGATTAAGGAAAGAAATTTAGTGTTGCTGTTCAACTTAAGTTTTCCTCGCATCCTTTCAGCACACCTTTCCTGACCAAGACAGCACAGTGATAACCATTTAGGAAACAACTCATTTAAACCAGGATATAGGTGTTCTGGGATGCATTTTAGAACGTTTTCCCAACCTTTTAATCCAATGGTGTCCTAAACAAAAAACATGAGTAAGAAAAGAATGTCAGTATTTTCTTTTTCTTTCAAGGAAGACATAAGATGTGCCCAAGGCTTAATAGTCAGAGATGACAAAATAGTAGCTCACAACAAATTAACAACCCATTTATTGTCTGCATACATAGGTTCAGTCTGGGAATATGGCCTGCCTCCCTAGCCCCTCTCCGAAAAAAAAAAGACAGTCACAGCCTATGCATCCCTCTGGTGTTAGACTGGGATAAAAGCAGATGTTTAAATTGCCACAGTCATGTGTTTCAAGTGAGTGCTGACATACATATACATAGCATGCCTCCTGACTCCTCACCCCAAACTGTCATAGACAGCTACCTATGTACATGCGCGAAGTATGATTGTGAGGAAAGTGAAAAGAATAATGATTACAGTAATGTATTCAGATTTGTTGCTCCTAGACAGTGCACACTTCCCCTACATAAGCTATAGTAACCTTCTCTGTACACCTCTGAGGTGTGTGAGAAAAGTAAAAGAAACAATGACCACACTGTCCTCAGCCCAAACAAAAGCTATAATGACCTCATGCACACACCTCTATGATTATGCTGTAATGAAAATTAAAGAAGCAATCCCCCCATAATCTACCACATCTTTCTGTATACACACATCTGAGCAGGACATGTATTAGAATGGGTACAGCTGAGAGCAGAAGTCATTAGCAGCTTTCTCCTAACAGGGTCAGCCCTGTTAAGGTTGAGGAGCGTAATTAGAAAATTAATACATTTTTCTCAGTTTTTCTCCAACCAGCAACAGCTTTTGTGGTGCCCACACACAATAAAGGATGATTAAGGGAGCCCCCTGTATTAATTTATACAGTCTGTGGAGTGGGGACCACCAGACTCTTTGAAGATTGAAGTATCTGAATGCCCTGTGATATATTTTATGCATAACTTTTGAAATATAATTACTTGTTTGTTAGATACATTGTTCACTGATACCCTGACAATTAATGTGTGTCCTGGCATTATTAGGTGTATGCAGAGATAAAAATCACTGATATTTTATAGAAACACACACAAAAGCCATAGCAATACCAGTTTTGTACTTATTTCAGCCAATAGCAACACACTGTGCAACACGGGTACTGCGCACTAGATAGGTGACTTCTGTTTAGCAGTCATCAGACAGCAGCAGGGGTAAGCCACTTTTATTTACCTCTGTAAGGAGTAATGCATACCTATCACTGTCCCTGATTTCGGAGACCTTCCCTGATTTTGCTCTGTCCTTCATAAAAAAGTTTGATTTGCTAATAAATCATTCAGGAATGCAGACAATCAATAATTCCAGGCTTCAGAGGTTTATACCTCTTACTGTCCAAAAAAAATGCACGTTGATGCAAAATGTGTTACTTTTTAAGTGAATTGGAGTAATATTTAAATTGTGTTCCTGATTTTGAGCATTTATTCTGCTATTATTTTTGGTATTGTGCTGTATGTTTCTGCAAAGAAGTTGAGAGTTGTAGTTTCTGGTGTTCTACCAGTATTTATAAAACTTCCTGAAAGAAAAAAAAAAGCATCCCTGAAGATCGGAAGCATCAGCTCTTCTTAAAATACAAGGTTTACACTTAAATCAGTCACTCTGACCTGTTGACCTCTCTATTGCTTTTCTTGCTTATGTTCATTATCATCTTTATCCTAACAGGGTCATACCACAGCCCTGTTCAGGTTAAAGGGCATAATCCATCAGCTGCTTTTGTAGGGCCTCCACATATTCAAGGACGATTAAGGAGCCCCCTTGCAGTCACAGGTATTGCTGGTATCTAAAGCTGACTATGTTCTGGGTGCTACTATAACCAGAGATGTCTAGAATTTTAAAGGAGATATAAACAAGAGTTATTACATGCCTGGTTTATTAAGTATACAAGATTGCTGCACTAGCTTTTGTTAGTTTGATAGACATGTTACAAAATATCAAGATAAGATAATTTGCTGTGGTTGGGGACCCCCAGCGACCGCAGATTTCACTGGCAGCTATGGATTATATTAAAGATAACAATTCATTAAAATCTCTAATTAGCTTAGCTCCAAGCACAAAAGCAACTTGAACTGATGAGAGTTAAAATTAAATTGCATGTGAAAACAAGTGGTAAAAACCTAATAGGGACATAAACTGTAGTGTTATAGAGATTAAAATATAGTAAAAGAAAAACAACAACTCTATATCTGCACTCATGGGAAGCACCTCCCACCTATAAATAAGAATAGAGAATGAAGTGAAATAATACAGTAAGTGGGGAATGCACTAAAGAATGAAAGAGTTTTGTTCATTTAGTCACAAAAGGTATTGCCTTTGTCTCACTAATGGAAGAATGCTATATCTATGAAACTGTACTGCATATGATTAGGACATACCCTCTGTAGGATGTATAATAGTGAGGGTTAGTAGAAAATTGCTAGATAGAAAAGAGAAGCTCTATGAACAGTCTCTATTTTTGCACCAGTAGGAAATCCTTGGCTTTATAGTGTGCATATTGCATCTCGGCATGCTATATTTAGTCACAATCTTTCAGCAATCAAGCAGGATTTTTCATTTACAGGTTTGTAGACTGTATTGATCAGCATGTAGGAGTCACAGAAGACAGGAAGAGATAGATAGGACTTTTAGATGTTCTAGGTAGCTTAGGGAGCTCAAGTCCAAGAATGTTTTGGTAAGGAACTGCTGCAGTTTGTCAAATTAGGTTAGATGCTTGGACAGGTACATGCTGAAGGACATATTGTATTGTAGTATGAGCCTGATGAGGGAGAAGTAAAGGGGAATAATAACATCTTTGCATTGAGGTGAGAAGCACCTAGTAATCAGCTGAGGTAGGTCGAAGACATTTCTAAAGACAATGGATACATCATATTCAAAAGAAAGTTTATCATCCCAGTAGGAGCCTAGGTCTCTAGTGACAATATTTGTTTTAAGGAGTGTGTCAAGTATGTGGTAGCTGAGCTTGTTTTCTTGTTTCCAAAATTGTACAATGCAACATTTTTTATTACTCATCTTTAGACTGTGATAACACCAGAGGTTTGTCCATGGTAGGCCCTTTTGGAGGGTGCTAGTTCTTCAGGGGTGTTGATGTTGGCACCAAGCTTGCATTCTTCCAAGAAATTAATCAGTCAAAGGCCTTTAATGACAGAGAAGTAAATGCCAGATGGGAGTGGTCTCAGAATACAGCCCTGGGGTACAACATTAGTAACAAATCTCTTGGAGGATAGTGTGCCACCAACTCTAATAGAGTGGGTTTTAGCAGTTAGAAATCAAGTGGGTTACACAGGAATTTACACTAAGTGTGTTTTACATTTGTAAATGATACCAGACTAGGGCATAGTGTCAAAGACCATAGCTAAATCAAGGTAATCAGTGTGCTTGAAGTTACTCCTTCCTTGTACCTCTCTAACTTATTCAAAGAAATCCACTAGGTTTAATATGTATGATCTACCTTGTATAAACCCAAATTTCTTTGTATATAGGGATGTAGACTCACTATGTCCTTGTTAATAAGGTTCATGATGATGATAGTAGGACACAATGGATTTCATGGCCATTGCCCTGCTCAGTTGGAAGGGAGATGGAATTTCCGATAAAGTTTAGTTTGCCGCCACTGGCATGATTGCCATCTACACTCACATGCTTAAATGGAAGGTAGGCAGTAAAACTTGGTAAGGAGGGGAGTGCTGTCACTGAAATTGTATCAATTTTCAATGACAGTGCAAATATCAATGTTTTCTAGAGATAGGAAGGCTAAATTTGCTTCCCATTAGTGAAAAGTACCATTATCTTCTATACACCTTACTATATCAAATTTAAAATTAAAAGAAACTCCCAATCAGGGAACAGTCCTGCTCCCTAAGGAATTCACAGGAGAACTTAATATTACTCAACCATTCCCCAGTTAAAACAGTCATTGGTAAACAAGCCTTCTCACTAGCAGGCCCTGCTTTGTGGAACAAACTATCAGCTGAAACTAGGCATCACGATATTCATATTAAGTTTAAGATGTCCCTTTCTGAGCAACTCCTAAAGGAAATTACTTGTAAATGCTTTAAGGATTATGTTTAAACTCTTTAAAAGGATTAAAATAAAAAAATGCTTACAGTCTCTCAGCTCTTTTCCTTCGCCATTTAACTCTTATTATGCTTGTGTTCTCTTCTTAGTCTGTAGGCCTTATCTATGTCATCTCTGTTTTGTTAATTCCATTTGAGTTTTTCTTTTGAAGAAAATTCAATTTTAAAATTTAAGAAGCAATTTCATGTAGCCAAAGTGATTTGCAACCCATGTAAATTGATAACACCTAATATAAATTTGCTACTTTCTTAAAAATGCATAAAAAACGTATAACATTTGTGAAGGGTGAGGGTTACAGTTAAGGAAAAAGTTAGTGTGTATTTCATTTTTAAATATGCTTCCATTGCATGATGGATTTCTGAATGTTTTTCAGTATGTAGCTGATGATTTGCTTCCTGCCAAATATGAAAAATGCTAGCATGACAAAAGTGTAGAAAATTCTGTTCTTTGTAGAAAGTTATTTTATGGAATTTGTAACTCACGCCTGGAATGGTATAAGCATAGAGTCAGGAGATTTTAGAAGAATTAATGTTGTAGTGTTCATTTTTAATCGGCCAGTGGTTATTCTAAGATTGTTACCATAATGTTGCTTTTAATCAGAAAAAGGTATAAATAATATATAATTCTACTCTTTGAGGAGACAGGAAACATATGTGCCTTTCTTTGCAGTAACGAAGATTGTTATTCTCTGCTGAATTATGTCATGTGAAAGTTATTTGTTACCTTAATACATTCTGCTTTATAAAAATTGTATAATAACTCTGGATAAACTGTCTTAAGTTTTTCAACTATCAAAACCTATCTATCAAATCTGAAGTGTATAACTTAAGTTTACTACCTCTAAGCCCAGGTCACATCTGAAAAGGTTCTTTGGACCTGTTCACCTACTCATTTACCAAATAGTTAATAAATAAATGCATCATGGGTGGGCATTTTCTTACTTAGACTCCTAGTGTTGAGTGATGCTACGTTGACATTTGCTAATTTCAAAGTGGGGTTTACTGGTTTGGTAGCCTGAGTGAACTGAAATTGCCAAAAAAGGCATTATGGGAGTAGAGAATGTCTTAGACAGTATGCAGAAACCCTGCAGAGCAGGTCATCCCTTTTGAGCATGCATGGTTGTTTTCTGTCTCACTATAGGCTCAGGCTAACACACAATGGACACCCTCAAAATGATGCCAATAATTAAGCAAGTTCTTTGCTTTTTTTGTGTACTCGGTACAGCTTTGGTTTTGCTCAGTTGAATATTAAGTGGTATCTTATTGTCTATCCTAATTATTGTGGATTGCTGCAGGGTGTTTTTACTTGATGTATGCCATTTTTATTTTATTTATTTATTTATTTTTACATTTGATAACTATGTGAGTGAGCTGGACATAAAACCCTTTTCACTCACAAGCTGGGTCAGAGAACAAATACTTTCATTGAAGGTAAACGCACACTGATCAATTATGATTACATTCAATTAAAAATAGTTACATAAAGGTAAGAACTATGCTTAGTGATATAATGCATATTAATACAGATCTAGATCTGAACTCATAGAGTAAAATATGTAAGTTATTAATATAATTAATCAATAAGTTATGGTCATAAAAGGGGGAAGTGACATTTAAACGTGCTGTGCGCTGATAGGTGCCAAAATATCACAATGTAAAAGAACTACTTATAAAGAGAGGAACTGGAAAAGGGACAGGTAAAATACAGGCAGTGATATATATTTAGAGGATGGAGTGTGATGGCTGGGAAGAGTGTAGTGTGGGAATGGGTTGGGTCTAGTGGCAAAGCATTTGCTTTAGAATGAGGTAACTAGACTGTCTGACAGGGTGGTCCTTAGGAGTTTTAAGCCATGGAGCTATGAATGTGGGTGGAAATAGAGTTTCAAACAGTAGGACCCTTTTTTAAAGGACCTTTCTCTGGAACAGAGGAAAACTCATCTTTGAAGAGAAATATAGTGAAGACTGCTTAACGGACTAGGCCATGACTAATGTGAATATAAAGTCTTTGAGACAATGGCAGACAAAAGCTGGAATTTAAGTCTGTGTAAGGTAGTGCTGAAGAGGAATGTGCCTCTTTCAGGAAAGAAGGCACAGTGTAGAGTGTGCTGGTCTGCAAACATTATGAAGTGACAGATTTTATTAAGAGCTTTTTGAAGAGACTGATGTTTTGCAGACTTCCAAGAGTAATGAGAGGAAAACAATATTGTAGAAGGGCTATGAACGTAGTTTTAACAATATCTAGCCAATTATCTGGTGTAAGGTGACTGGTAAAGTTAAATGAGGATGAATCATTTCAGAATATTTTGGAACATACAACACGAAACAGGGACTTATTACCACAAGTTTCTTTGTTGTCATGACAAGGGCTTTTGAAATGAGCAGCCATACTCTTTTTCTCAACAATCTCAAAAGAATCACCTTTGGAGATAACACTGTCTGCTATTTTCACAGCCACTACAAAGCCAGAATCTTCCAAGTCCACAACAATGTCTCATCCTCTATTATTGGTAAAATTAATACAGGTGTACCACAGGGGTCTGTGCAAGGTCCTGTTCTCTGTTCTGTCGTTGTTAATGATGTTTCCCTAAAATTACCAAATTTTAAATTAATAAAGTATGCAGATGATATGCTGCTCCTGCAATCCAGTACTAACCACTCTGACCTGCAAACCAAGTTACAGGACAATTCCACTAAGTTATTCACCTGGCCCATTACCAACAAACTACTAATTAACCCTGAGAAAACCAATGTCATGGTCTTTGGCTCAGCCAAGAAATTACCCACAATCCCTCCTATCTCTTAACAAATCTTACAGGAAACAGAATACCTAATGTCACTGAACAGAGGTACCTAGGCCTAATACTTGACCCTTGACCCCACTCTATCCCCTTTGTCCTATCCTGTGACAATTATTCATTCAGTGGACCAGTCAGAATGTCTGTGCCACTGGTGCAAGTGGTTTTATCAGATTTTTGTCCATATGGGATAGTTTACTGTCTCACTCTAGGCTCAGGATAGGAAAAATAGGAAATGCTCAATATATATCCATGCTGATCTCCCGTGGTTGCATTTATGGGTGTCAGTAACTGATTTTACCTTATGGTTCTGTTTTGTATGTAGTAAGTGAACTGCAATGCTCCTTGACTACTAATATTTAGGGCTTTGCATTTCTAGTTTACCATGATGTGACTGACAGTTCTAAAAGCATCTGAAACAAAAGGAACAGAGCTGATGTCTTTCCATCTTCTGTTTTGAAAATATAATCCCTCATTTGTGATTAATGCTGCTGTACATAGCAGCATTACTTTTTGACAGCTTTGTGTATGTAAAGGTGGCTATTGTATTTTTAACCTTCATGTATTTCTATTGATAATGCTGCGAATGTCAGGCAAAAAAATATCCTGTATTATAGATAGACCCTTCTTAGCAGTTTTGTAGTTATTTCTATTCCAGGAGGGTCAAGCGATGATGTTGCTGCCATGCATGTGTGTGTGAAGATATAAAGATACCAAAAGGATATCTGTAATCTGCTGAGTTCACCGAAATGTTGCCCTTGAGGACTTGTCCATTAATTACATCTTTCTTTCCCTGCTGTGTCCCACGCATTTGAAATTTATTATAGCGGCCCTGCGATAGTGGCCTTGGCGATATGTGGAAGAGGGATTCACCATATATTCAGACTGTAGGAGAAAAATGTCATTATATAGTTTTGTGTAACTCATTACTTTTGTTTGCACTGCAAAACCAGATGGCATTTCAGAACAATGAAGGAAATGAAAAACAGAACACTTTTATTGATTACATTTCGATATCCATTACAAAATAAAAGAATATGTGTTACTTTTCTAAAATGCGTTTTATTGACTCTAAATGTTTTTGCCTGTCATTGTTCACTTTTAAAATGGAGGTGGCATTGTGGTTTGTTATGCATGAGGCAAACTGAATAAAAGAGGAAACACGGCTGAAGCTTGAAAGTCCAACAGTACATGATTTCAAACTGGTGTAGGACAGATGCAGGGTGTCCAATACTAGATTAAATTTTAACTGTCATTTACACCAAAGAGTAGACCAAGTACACCTTTTGGTTACTTTGTGCTGCCGGGCCATACCTTTCAACTCTCCCTGATTTTCACTTTAATTTTATCTCTGTCCCTCTTCATCCCTCCTAAAGCTGGTGACTTTGGGAGAAAAGGCAGTGAATTACACTTAATAAATAATGACAATAATTACTGCTATAGACTTATTTTGTTTCAGAAAATGGTTATTAACTCACATCCTCTTATGTTATCAATGGGTCAAGTTAATAGTACGGTACTTCCTTATGGCTGCTATCGCTGGGGCCACTATAATAAGGAAGTACCAAAACTTTTCTGATCATTTACTGTGTATTAAGCACTACTACCTCAGAGAATAAATCCCATAGTCAGGCCAGCCATTCACTCCTTTTCAAAAGTACCAGTCACATTTGGTTTTACAAAATGAAACAATATATCTAAGAACACATTTTTTTACATGTTTCTTCTGGAAGACTTCTTGCTCAAACAGCATGTTATCCAAAGCAGATATATGCATTTGTATGCAAATTCTGTTTCAAATCAAGGATAATGGGGTTTAAATTTTAAGTTTATTCATTAGTAGTGTTATACTGCATATATTTATTTATTCATTGCCTTTTTCACCGTCAGGATCTAATCTGTTGTAATTCATCCTGCTGATGTCTGCCATTTAACTAGCATCACACCTGACCTCCACCTTTTACCATCATGTACTGAACCCAGATGGTGGCTTCATGCAACCTTTTCAGACTAAGCCCAATGAGGCTATGTCAGTCACATAGTCACCTCATGCTTATCGGTGTATACCATCCCAATGCCTGGCTCCCGGGGTGTGTCCTGGCATCCCTTTTTGGGGAAAGGTTCTCTTATTCCTTGACAATAGATCACGGGGATGTCATTTTGTAGACTGTATCTTGGTTTGATCCCATACTGTTAAATCAGTTTACCAAAGTTGAGATACCAGGAGCAAAAAGCTGCTGGATCTAAATGGAATGCAAACCCTCTTCAATATTGTGAGGAGGAGGAAGGAACACAAAGTAAAACTTGAACTCATTTGGGAGGCCCTCCTTTTTTGGACAAGCATGGGATGCAACTGGAGGGACTGAGTCCATTACAGTAGATGAGGTTATCAATTAAATAGTTACAAAATGACAAAGCTGTGGGACTGGATAAGATCTAGCCAGAATTTCTGAATGGGTTGGATATTTTTGAGGTGTCATGATTAGCATTACATTTCTGTGTTGCATGAAAATGGGATAGTACCTTTGGTTTAGCAGGCTGGATGGGGTTCTTTCCATTTTTCTTAAAAAAAAAAAAAAGGTTAGCCAGAAGATACATTTCATTTAAAAAAATGAAAAAAATAGCAAACTAAACCGAAATTAATAAAATGGACCTTTTATCAAAACAGATAGTATCAGAGCATACATTTCAACTTGCAGATATTGAAAATAAGCCCTTGAAAAGTAGGTAGCAAGTAGGTACCAGCCAAAAATCTAGACCTCTTTTATCTTAACAGCATTTGTATATTGAGTCCAGCATTATGTACCATCTCTCTTTGAAAAGTCACATAATGGTGATATATACATAGTGCTTTAATTCTCAGTGCTTTTTGGCCACCGTGTCTGCCAGCCTTCAATCTGCTCCCCATTTGAAGTTTAGCCTTTTATTTCCCTTGTATTAGGTAACCCCCACAGAAGTACAAGAGATGCCTGGAGGGGCCATTAGTGAATCAGCCATAGGTGTGAAGAAAAAGTTGAAAAGCAAGAAGGTATATCACAAAATACAGGTAAAAAAGAGACATCACAGTAAATTAATCCATTCTCACTCCCTAATGATGCACTCTAATACAGAGAGAAGCAATGCATTCAACTCCCAGCAATGAGGGAGTTATTGTTAGGCCCTAACTCTTCCACTAGGTGGAACACATGTGACCCATGTCATTGTGGGGACCTCCATGCCCTCCTTATGCAAATGCATATTCCTGTACAGCTTTATGGAATGCTACCACATTAATTTAGCTTGAATAACCAAAAATGTTTCTGGAGTATCTTCTTGTTTCATTATCTCCTTTTCTGATGAGATTGTGGCAGTGTTGCACCCCGGACTGCCCCATCCTCACCAGGATGGGCATGCCCATTCTCTCCATGCCTGTGCCATCAGGTGTCCAAACTGTTGCCTGGGTCTTAGTCGGGGCATTATCACAGTATGCCAATGGAGTATGCCAACAGAGGTAGTGGTATTGAAATAATAAGTCACAGAAATAATAATTAAATAGCAAACAAGCTACAGTAAGCTTTCAGGGCCTGACACTGAAGATAATTTGAAAAGAAGATTAAATAACAAAGAACTATGATAGGGAGGCCTGAAAACCTACACTACAGTTAACTAACCATTTTACACAAATGAAGTGATTAAGTAACACAATTAATGAAATATTTCTCACATAGCTAATCATTGATAGCACTGTTTATTAAAGTGCCCCTCTCGAATAAGACATTTTTCAAAGCCCCTTCTTTAACTAAAAGCTCTAAGTAAGAAAAAATAGTAAATTTATTAAAGTATGATGATTACCTAAACATTATCGGACAACATAATAGAATACATTATTAAACAGTTACATTACAAAAGTTACCAGTGCAAAAAAACTATCTCATTAATCAAACACTGGTCTTCATATAGTCATCCTGGTAAAGTTGAGGCTTCACCTTCTGTAGAGTTAATCCATTTCATGGTGAAGGTCAGTGCCTGTCCCATTTACAGAGAGTCCATTGATTCAGTCCCAATCACACCAAGATGTAAACAGCCAGCAACAACTTCCAATATGCTTGAGACAGCTGTTGCTTCACCATGATGTGGTCACCATAGGATGATAGGACTTGACAGGCAAGGTCTGAGTCCCTTCTGTTTTAATAACTTGATCAATGGACTATTTTCTCTGCTGTTTTACAAAGAGAGAACATGCATTATCAAAACTATTGTTTTGCTTTGTAGAGAAATAGTTATCTTCACCTAGAAGCTTTGAAAATAATGTCCTCGTTTTGAAAGGACAAGCATTTTATTATGATAAGTCATGGTTATGATTTAGAGTCTGAAAAATGCATCAAAAGAGCTCAGTTGAGTTTGTTGTTTAGAGAGTTTAAAGTAACATCAAGTCCCCAAATTGACCAAAAGTCTCAGGATCATTCTTGTCAGCTGGGAATAAATCTCACTATAACCTACATTTTCCAGATAGATTACTGTTCAAATAGTATTATGCACAGTTAGTAAGGAAAGGTACATACCACTCAGAAGCTGGTATTCAAATGCTAGCACAGATTTTAAGGCACCTCATTAGTCATATTTCTCCATCTTTTAGACAGAAAAGTGAGATATCAGCACCAGGGAATCATAATAAAACCTTTTCATTACAAGGGTATTTTAGTTTGTTTTATATTTTCTCCCCAGCAGTCCCTATTACACAAGTGTTGCAGATGTTTCATCTTGGATGCATCTCACTGACACCTCCCACTCACTACCACAGCTGACTCCCTAATGTTTTGCTTGTTTAAATGCTAATCCAGTTGTTGCTGCAAGCAAAAATAAAAACAGTTCTAAATTAAAAGGACATAGTACATGTCAGATACATCTATATGTAGCAGATATATTTTTAGTTAATTCTGTGTTGCTGATTGACATTTGTGTTCCTTCCACCTGATTTTCCCATTAAGCAATAGAGTACAAATGAAAATAAATAACATTATTAGTATTAAACGAAGTACTTTATGTTCAACCTTCTGAGCGTGCTTTGGAGCAGGTAACCATGACAACTAGCTTCAACTACAGGGAAAGCAACTGCTTAAAAGTTCTCAGGTTTAAAATAAAACAAAACATCCAAATACACAAATACAAGTCTAGATTTAATAAGAGAGATAATAGGAGATATACTTGATAAAGCATCATCTTGTTCATTATGTAAATATGTTTTTACCTTAAGGTGATGGTCATATGTGGCAAAATTAACTATTCCTAAGTGTGACGAGATCTTCAGCTTGTGATATTGCATCTCATTATGCACAAATCAGATATTGTCTGATACCATCCACAGTGTTAATCAAAACTATTTACAAACATGAAAACATACAAACTGAACTATAATGTAAGGAATGCCCTGATTTTCAATAGAGATGTGTTTTGGTGGGTTTTATCTCTCCCCATTCTACTGCTGCATAATCACAAAACATCACAACAGCCATGTTTGGAAGCCACTGATTGCACTAATGTCCACTCTTTCTTTTATCATACTCTTCTTCAGTAATACTCTATTAAGAATTTCTTAACCTTTTTCCAGGTTTCATCCTGTTATTTATTTTTGCACTTAGTAAAATATTAAACACATAGAGACCTGAGCTGTAATACAATACATCTTTGATTGGGTTTATAGTATAAAGACAAGTTCAGGTTGTTGAATACCTAAATGTCGACAGCTAAACAGCAAAAGCTGAAAACCGCGAATGGCCACTTCCGCAAATTTTTTAACAGGGATAAAATTTGCTTGGTTGCTAACAGGAATTTGCCCTTTTCCCCAATGTAGAGCGATCTCGTAGTTGGTATATTTAGTTATGGGGTTGTGGGGGGCACAGCACCCCACATCGAGGGGTGTGGGGGCACAACACCCAACATCAGGGGTGTGGGGGGGTGAAGCCCTCCACTTGATTAGGGTTGAAAGTTTTACTGTCCGCCGGCCTAGCAAATTTTTTCCCTGTGAAACAATTTACAGAAGTGGCCATTCGCGGTTTTCAGCTTTCGCTGTTTAGGTGTCAACGTTTAGATGTTCGACAACATGAACATTCATCTTTATAATATAGACCCTCTTTTATTTACAGTGGATTTTACTTAACTGGTGCATCAAACCTGTACATGTGTACACATCTGCATTGTGTTACTAGTGCATATGCTACATTTCTCTTCTTTTAATTGTTAACCAGAGAAAAAAGAGCAAACGCAACATGAGCAGTGATGTAATGATTTCTCAGATGCACATATTATTTAGTTGTGGTTGGCATTATTGTTGTTTGCCACAAAATAGTGACTGCTGCCAACAGTCATGGCTTCTGTTTTATTAGCTTGCATATCCAATGGTTCTTTCATATGCAGTTGTGTAATGAGTGATAGAGGACTGTCTGCTTACTGAACACATACTAAAAACCAAATGAGGTGCAGTGTGTGGAAGGCGAAAACTTGTGTGTCAGTCTCACACAAAACATTCCTAATGGCTCTACCATTAAAAATGACAAGGAATAGTCCACAGCACTGAAGAAACATTATCTGCAGCAACTTCAACACTCAAGAATAACACAAAATCCTAATAAATAGGCAGTAAAAATTAAGCGCTTTTGTTCAAACAAGTGTGATCACGGACTTCATCAGAGTCTTTTTGTGTTTTTCTTGAGTATTAAAGTTCCTATGGATAACGTGTCTTCAGTGCTGTCGACTATTCCTTGCTGTTTTTAATGGTGGAGCTATTAGAAACGTTGTGAATGGTTTGTGTGAGTCACGAATGGTTGCCTAACACAGTGGACTTCCTTTTGCTTTTTAGTGTGAGTTCCAGTGCAGTCATACCTCCTTTGCTTCAATTCTTTCTGAACACATTTACCTTGTCTATATTTTCTTCTAGTAATAGGTTTATAGGTTCATAGGTTAGTACTAGGCTAACTGCCCTTGTGAGCCATTTTAAGCCTAGCCAATTATCCCTTGGGAGACTTGAACCCTGCACCTTGTGTTTGTAAGGCAAACACCTTAAGTATTAGGCCACCCTCCCATCCCGAAGGAAATTATAGGTTCATAGGTTAGTACTAGGCTAACTGCCCCTGTGGGTCATTTTAAGCCTAGCCAATTACCCCATGTGAGAATTGAACCCTGCACCTTGTGTCTGTAAGGTGAACACCTTAACCATTATGCCAGCCCATGTGTTCTACATCCACAGGGTACATTTTAATATCATCCTATGAAGCAGTTTGACAAATTTATTTGTCCTGTAGACCCTGTTCTGCATTTTCTGACCTGTGGTGACACTTTTCATTGTCCGCTTATTTATGGGCTAGATTTGTATTTTGCATGTTTTATCTTTTCATCTGGTTTGACTACGCCCCACATGGGAAGCAAATTTGTTATTGAAGGATAACATTATTGGTGTCATATTGGTGTTTACATGTGAAGTAATATAATGAGCAACATGGCAATATCCAATGCAGTGGCTGTTACCATAGGTGCTTACATTCTTAGGTGTCCTTGAAAATGTCTAGATATGCTTTGTTCTGTCCTCTTGTGGTTCAGTGGTTACATCCAAAAGTAAAGTTCTATGAACCCATGTAGTATCAGTTTACTTCACCTGTACCTTTAATTACATTGATCCATATTCTTGGCAGTTACCTCTAGCAAGCCATTTCTTGCATTGTATGTTAGTATTGATACCATATTTGCAGTCAGGGCTTGTGGCCACTTTGAGTGTGTATCTACTACTGTTAGAAACAGGGTGAAAGGATTAATGAGGTCACTAGAGTATGACTGGATACATGAAAGTGCAGTAGCCTGCACTAGTTTCCTATTTTACAGCATGTCATTTGTTGAAAGCCCTCAAGTTTATTACCAGTGACACAGGAAGCCATAGGATTTTTGCAGCCATTTAACTTGTGGGTGATTGTTTCATTTATTGCTTAACTGGACATAATTTTTTTGAAGTAATTGTGATTGGTGCAGTACACTGGAGCGTCTCAGGTGCTTTTACTTGTAAAAGCAATTAAACCTGGGCATGTGTGCTTTGTTACGTGCACTTATGACAGTCCTGAAATTTTATAGGATTTAAGTTTGTTTGTAGATAGAATTGTTGATAATAGTAAGGTTTTAAACTTTTATGTTAGTGTTTAATGTAAACATTATGGTTAGTGGAGGATGTAATTAATGTAATCAGGTGTTATTAGGTCATATGAATTTACAGCTGGTGTATTTTTGATCATTGGATTATGCTTTCTAAAGCAGATATTGTTGCAGTTTCAGAAACATGATTAACTTAAGAACAAGCTTCATATTGCTTTACTTTGCCAGGGTATATTCTATACAAGCGAGATAGGGTAAGGAGGAGTGAGGTGGTCTGTGTAGTATATATTTAAGATACAGAACACCAAAAATCCACAAACAACAAACTGTTAAACTGGAACGGAACACAATAAAAGTCGACCAAAAAGAGTTAGTGCTATTTATTGTAAATTACACTTTCGGCTAGGGCAATGCCTAGCCTTCTTCAGACAAACAGTTAAAATATGATAAACCAATGCCTTTTATCTAATAAAGTTAGTGATGTCATCAATTAAGCAATGTTGTTAGTAACCATAGCAACATATTATCACAGCCTACTTTTATATAACAAATTGTAACTCGTTAACTTATACAACAGGAAAAAATAAACAAAACAATGTGCAGTCCTATCTCATCTTGTGTTTAAAAACACACTTTAATGTGTGTACATATTAAAAACTAAGTTGTACCAATTTGATAACAACATGCTCTGCTTAAAATACTTAATAAAATTCATACTAAATAAGTTAAATTCATAGAAATACTTATGAACTCCCTGGTTCTCCATTGTGTGAAAAAGGACTAAAAGAGTACCTAATTACACAAACGCTGCATTAACAAACTTTTAATTCCTGGTTAAACTATTGTGTACAAAAACTTTATATATTTACATTTTTTTCAATTTTTATCTATTCAAAGTTAGAAGTTTTAACAGGCTTTTAATAAAAATACTGTCATTAATCCCTGGGGGCATGTGAGCCCTCGTTCGCACTTGCCACTTCAGTTCGTCTATTTCAAGCAAAATCTGCCAGGGACCCCCTCGAATATTCTCAATTCTCCGTTGTAAAACTGTGAACCTGAAGGTGTGTGCAGGAAATTCAGAGCAGTGCTTTGCTAAGGCATTGTTGAAGTCTTTCTTCTTTATTGCATAACAATGCTCATATATTCGCTGCCTAAAGTGTCTCTCCGTTTTCCCAATATAAAACACATTACATGAGTCACAACAGGCAGCGTAAGTCACACCTTTAGATTCACAGTTAAATTTTCCTTTTATTTTATATGTGTTGTGGTTCAAAACCACCTGGTTGCCAACTAGAATATGTTTACATTGTGGACATGAACCACATTTGGACGTCCCATTAATTCTCCCATAAGAATTCCTGCTGTTAATGTTGCTCTCTAAAATGGCTTTAAGTTTTTGACCACGTCTGTATACTATTCTGGGGCTAGAACCAAGAGTTCTAGAAAGGGAATCATCATTTTTAATGAGGTCCCAATTTTTGTTTATTACCTCTCTAATAGACCAGAAATCTAAAGAGAATGTATACAAAAAGCTGGTTTGGTAACTTGCATTGTCAGCTTTTTTATTTAGGAAATCATCAAATGGACTAACCACTCCATTAAGGACTGAATGAGGAGGTGAACTTGATTGTCCTTTTAATAAAGGAATAAAATAACCAACATTACGCTTAACAACTACTTCTTTTTTTGTGTTGTGAACAAGTTGACAATTCCCTTTCTAGAACTCTTGGTTCTAGCCCCAGAATAGTATACAGACGTGGTCAAAATCTTAAAGCCATTTTAGAGAGCAACATTAACAGCAGGAATTCTTATGGGAGAATTAATGGGACGTCCAAATGTGGTTCATGTCCACAATGTAAACATATTCTAGTTGGCAACCAGGTGGTTTTGAACCACAACACATATAAAATAAAAGGAAAATTTAACTGTGAATCTAAAAGTGTGACTTACGCTGCCTGTTGTGACTCATGCAATGTGTTTTATATTGGGAAAACGGAGAGACGCTTTAGGCAGTGAATATATGAGCATTGTTATGCAATAAAGAAGAAAGACTTCAACAATGTCTTAGCAAAGCACTGCTCTGAATTTCCTGCACACACCTTCAGGTTCACAGTTTTACAACGGAGAATTGAGAATATTCGAGGGGGTCCCTGGCAGATTTTGCTTGAAATAGACGAACTGAAGTGGCAAGTGCGAACGAGGGCTCACATGCCCCCAGGGATTAATGACAGTATTTCTATTAAAAGCCTGTTAAAACTTCTAACTTTGAATAGATAAAAATTGAAAAAAACGTAAATATATAAAGTTTTTGTACACAATAGTTTAACCAGGAATTAAAGGTTTGTTAATGCAGCGTTTGTGTAATTAGGTACTCTTTTAGTCCTTTTTCACACAATGGAGAACCAGGGAGTTCATAAGTATTTCTATGAATTTAACTTATTTAGTATGAATTTTATTAAGTATTTTAAGCAGAGCATGTTGTTATCAAATTGGTACAACTTAGTTTTTAATATGTACACACATTAAAGTGTGTTTTTAAACACAAGATGAGATAGGACTGCACATTGTTTTGTTTATTTTTTCCTGTTGTATAAGTTAACGAGTTACAATTTGTTATATAAAAGTAGGCTGCGATAATATGTTGTTATGGTTACTAACAACATTGCTTAATTGATGACATCACTAACTTTATTAGATAAAAGGCATTGGTTTATCATATTTTAACTGTTTGTCTGAAGAAGGCTAGACATTGCCCTAGCCGAAAGTGTAATTTACAATAAATAGCACTAACTCTTTTCGGCTGACTTTTATTGTGTTCCGATCCAGTTTAACAGTTCGTAGTATATATTTAACTTAGATCTCTCCTCTTATAGTAAGACTTTATCTAAAACTACAATTGCCTGTTGAATTGCTAGTTAATGGTTATTGTTACCTTCCACCTGGTTTTGCTTATGCTCTTTGTAGTTGTTTGAATAGTGTATCAAACCTTCATAATGTTTGTTAATTTTAACTTGTTAATACAGTTTGATTACTTTTATATAAATGTAAATGTGCCTGTGTCACAAGTGATAATTCAGTAAAGGTGTTAGCAATTGGTTCTCCAATAGAAATGGTTAGTTAACAGGAGATTTTAATGTAAATTAGAATATTTTGTTTTGTAAAGTACAGGACTAATTAAACGACTGGTTTGCAACAGATTATTGAAAAAATATGAGATACATTCCAGAGACCTCAACCTCATTACCCCAGGGCCATTAGCGTAGTACACACCTATGAACCTATGAACCTATATAAATTATTCTAGATTGGATTCTGGTTAATGATTATTATTATGTCTCTGAAAGAGGTATTGCTAAGGATACCTTCATGATCATCAACCTTTTTGGGTTAGATTTAGAATTTTAAACAAATAATAAAAAGTGACTTGTATTTTGAATGTAGATATTTTAAATATCTAACTATAGAATAGACATGTACTGATTTAAGAAATATTGATTGAACTGTATTATATGTGTCACATTTAAATAAAATGAGCAATATATTATTTTATTATGTGGGATATTTAATGGATAAATTAGCACTTGTATGTAGACTTAAGAGTGATAACCTTCCTTTGATGAAGGAAAATAGTGTGTTTGCAGAAAAAAGGATAATTTTAAGAGTGATTAAGAAGAATTATACCAGGTTTTGTAAAGAATTAAAAATAATGAATTTATGTAGGAATCCCATCAAAGGGCTAAAACTGAAATTTGGAAGAGTAAACATTGGAATTGTGCAAGTTGTTTTTGAAGGGGTAGAGGAACCAGAGATTAAATTGCCAACATCTGTTGGACAATAGCAAAAGCAAGGATGTTCCAATAACATGTTTACTTCTGCTTTATTGACTACTTTAAGGTCTTTCACTGTATGGATCTTGACAATCTGTAGGAAGTTATTAGAGAAATGAGGATATGAGCTCACCTTATTTGTCCATTGAGGAATATATATATATATATATATATATATATATATATATATATATATATATATATATAGATACACTACACAATCTCGACATACTGAAATATTGAAATTCAGTAAGTCGAGACTGAATAGTGGAAATTGCAGTTAACCAAAACTACACTATGCTGAATCCACAAATGTCGAATCCACCGATATCGTGGTGTCGCGTTCGTGATGTGTGGTGGGGTTTGTGGATTTATCTGGGGTTTCAGGTAAGTGTTGTGTATTTGAGGATAACGGGTAGAGATTTTAGTGTGTGTGAGTGTGTGCTGTGGTGTTTTTTGTGTGTTTGTATGTTTAGTGCGACCTCAGAGTTAGAATATATAAGTAGGGGGGTGTGGGGGGTACAGGGGGGGGCTTGTCCTCCTGCTTATAGGTAGGTTAAGTGTGTTTGTGTGTATTGTTATGTTTGTTTAGTTATTTAGGTGTATGTGTGTGTGTGTGGTTATATCCTGGTTTGTGTGTGTGTGTGTGTGAATGGTCGTGATTGTAGTGTTTGTAATTGTGGGTTTTCATGTATGCGATATTTCGACTATTCAGTCTCGAAATACTGAAATTCGACATTTCAGTATTTCGAGATTGTATAGTGAATCCATATATATATATATATATATATATATATATATATATATATACACACACACACACACACACACACACACACACACACGTAGAGAGCGAGAGAGAACAAAAACTAATAGAACTGAATATGGAACAGCTCACTTGTTCAGGACTGAGAAATGAGTGTATTCAGGTTGTCTATTTTTGTCCTTATTTAATTTAAACACTGACTATATATTATAAAAATTCTGGATTAGCCAATTTAGATGCTGGATTCAAAACTGCCTAGAGAAATATTAGCAACCTTAGATATACAGATGATATCATTCTGATGACTGGAATTGAAGAAGAGTTGAAATGGCTGTTGAAGAAGGTCAAAACAGCTGGTTAACACAAATACTTGTATACATAAATAAGTAAGTCCACCAGTCAATAAATAATGCAGTATATCAATTATTTGCAAATAGTTTGGAAAGAACTGGAGGAAATAACAAATTTTATTTTACTGGGCCTAAAGATCTCAGTAGATGGTGATTACAGCAGTTATATTAGAAGATATTTGCTTTTCATAGGTTCATAGGTTTAGAGGTAGGTACTAGGCTATTGGCCCAAGGGCCTAAGTAAGCCTAGCCAACAAGGTTCCCTGGCTTACGCCACCCAAGAAAGTTAATTTCCTGTGCCCCTGTCAAGCAGAGCCACAGAAGTGATCCCCAGGGTGTATTTCCTATTTCCCATCCACTCATCAAGATTTTTCTTGAAGAGTGCTAATCAGGAACTTTCTTGACATAGATGGGTAGCTTGTTCCAGAGTATAGGAACTCTCTGGGACAGGAATCTATTCCTCCAGCATGTCCTGTTTATTGTGGTGACAAGGTTTAAATCCCTAAAGCGTGTAGCTCGGAGGGACTGGGATTTCTTTAGGTGTAGCATGTCCAACAGCTCTGGGTTTAACATAGCTTTATATGTTAGGCAGAGATCTCCTCGGAGTAGGTGATATGCTACAGAATAAAGCTGGACTTTTTTGAGACGGTCAGTGTAGGGCATCTGTTTGAGACCAGTAATCCTCTTTTTGAGGTACTTCTGTGGCCTTTCCAGCGGCTGCAGGTGTCTTGTGAGGTACATTCCAAAAGGGGCGTTGTACTCTATAATGGGTCTAATGAGTGCCAAGTAGAGTGGAACAATGACCTCTTTTTAACTGGATGAGAACCCTTTTGTGATGAGATGTGCCACATAGAAGGATTTCCTGACTACTGTGGCAATGTGATTATCAAAGGAGAGACTACTGTCCACCTTGGTCCCAAGGTCTCTTATCACACATTCGGTGTTAAGTAGACTGCTGCTTATGTGGTAGTTCATGGGTACAGAGGTTTTACCAAAGGGGATGACAATGTAATTTTTGGCATTGCGTTTGAGGCCATGCCTCTGACACCAGGCATCTGTCTCAGTGAGGCCCTTCTGTAGGATGTCCACATCATTTGGGGACTCAACTATGGCTCCTAGCTTGCAGTCATCTGTGAACTTCATTAGCCAGAGGCCTTCTGTGTTAGCCTGTACTTCAGAGAAGTAGATACCAAATAGGAGGGGTCCCAGGACTGAACCCTGTGGTACTCCACTTGTCATTAGTTTGGAGTCAGATTTGGAGTCTGCAACTTTTACAGTGTGGGTTCTGTCAGTGAGCCAGTTGGCAACCCATCTTGTGAAGTAGGGATTTATACCTAGTTTAGTGAGTTTAGCTATAATTCCAGAATGGGGGATGGTGTCGAAAGCCTTGGCGTGGTCAAGACAGGCTGTGTGAACCACCTTACCCTTGTCAATGGCTTTGATGACTGCCTCAAAGAAATCGATCAAGTTCAGAAGGCATGATCTGCCTTTCACAAACCCGAACTGGGTGGGGTCCAGAGTTTGGAGGTTACCAATGTCTTTGTTTATGAGTTCCATGATGATACGTTTCATGGCCTTGCAGACAAGGCTCGTCAGGCTAATAGGGCGATAGTTCCCAGGATCAGTGGTGGCTCCCCCTTTGTGGAGTGGGATAACTGTTGTGGTGCACCATTCAGTGGGCACAAAGCCTGATGTGAGATTATGATTGAACATGGTGCTTAGGCGGGGAGCCAGTTCGTTCTGAAGTTTGTGTAAAACGCAGCCTGTGATGTTGTCCGGTCCCATGGATGCTGTGTTTTTGGTTTTAGAGAGTGCAGCTTTTACCTGCATAGATGTGATTACAAGGACTCTTCATTCTTCCTGTATAGATATGGGCCCTTTAGGGGGTGAGGGGTGGTACAGTTAGCACTGAACCTATCTGCCAGGATGTTGGCAATATCAGTTGGTTCTGTAATTTTCATGCCATTGTGCTGTAACTTTTGGAGAGGAG
This sequence comes from Protopterus annectens, assembly GCF_019279795.1. NCBI lineage: Eukaryota > Metazoa > Chordata > Ceratodontiformes > Protopteridae > Protopterus > Protopterus annectens. Next base: position 1,165,671,454 of record NC_056733.1, on the reverse strand, counting down.
AACTATTGCAAATCTGGATGAGATATTAAAGAGCAAAGACATCACATTGTTAGAAAGGTCCACAGTCAAAACTAATGTTTTCTCAGTAGTAACACATGCCTTTGACAGCAGTACTGTAAGTAAGACTGCCTGCTGAAAACTGATGCTTTTGAATTGCTTTGTTAGAGAAGATTTTTTAAACTTATTTGGATAGCAAAAACATCAAATCATCAATGCTTAACATATTAACACTTATGTGGTGTGGAATGTCACACCTCTAGCAATTTAGCACACCATGAATTCCAGGGTATTTTCTGAAAAATAAACTTAAAAGCATAAGATAAACAAATGTAAGCATTTTGTGAACAATAAACACTATCAAAACAATACAAATAGCATTGTTATCAGTAGGAAATTTTCCTTACAGTGATAATAGTCAGTGCATTCATAGTTTTTCATTAAATGCTATAATATATTATAATGCACAGAAACTCCAAATTATATTTTTGCCATACTTTTTCAAACAAATTGTCATATCTTGGAAAATATGCAACCTAGAGATATATTATTAGAACAATGTTGGTAACCAGGCATAACCTTTTACAAGATGATAAGAAATTCCTGTATGAGTGCATGATTATTGAGATATTTTCAGAAATATGAAAACATATGCTTAATTCTGTAATTATCAATATAAATATTTATTATATTTCAAGATGTGCAACTTACAGTGTAAGTATCAAAGTTAGTTTCATCTAGGTTTTCACCTGATGTCATGCAACAGTTTGCAAGTCACTTTTTTTAAATATTAAGTACATATGGAATATTGTTTATTTTTATAATTATTGACAAATACATAGCAATATTTGAGGTATAGTGTGATATAAGTGGACCTTGACAATGACGTTTCCAGTCTCCCGCCATGGCATATCACACCATATCTGTCACTAACATACAGGGCTCATCATTATGAAAATATGGACATACATATGAAAATATGAATAATAAGTGACAAACAGTGATTCATTTCACCAAAGCAGGACATTCTAGACTAAATCCTAGTGTTATTTTGTTAATAACTCCTTGCCCTTTCTAATACTGCCTATTACTAGCTAGTAAGTTGCTTAGTTAAAGAGGGCAGACCCAAATAAGTTCTGGAGCTAGGACTGTGAAGTGGAAGGATACAAAAAATGCTATAGGCTTTCCAATATTGTCATGCATTGTCCCTGAGATGTAGAAGAGATTTAAGTTCATAGGCTAACCAGTTATTAGTTTTTGGTTTGTATTGTCTTTGGATTACCAGGAAGTAAGAGTTTTGCAGGTCAGCCAGTATAGAGATAAGTAGTTCTGCAGCAGTGTTATGGTCAGATGAATTTAAAAATGGTGATCAGACCATTGTGAAGAGCATGTACTTAAGTTTGTTAATGAAAAGGCTTTGATCTATTACAGAAATATATAAGCTTTGGGGATAAGTGCTGTGGGATATTTTAAATCCACATCAGCTATCACCAGTTCAGGCAGATTGGGCCTCAGTTTAACATCTCATCCAAAGGATGGCACACTTAGGAGAGCAGTAACCTTCTTCCCAGTGCTGCACTGTGGTATCAGTACTGAAAAAATGAATCCAGTCACTTAGTGTAGGAAAATAACATGGCATCCTTCTGTAACAAAGGGAGTGTGCTATCATTTGAGTTACTGAGACTACATGGTTCCAGGAGGATCTGATACCAGAAGCCACTTACTGAGTGTGATCCAAAATGTAGTAGGAAAACAAGCTGAGTTCTGTGAAAATTAAACTACAGCAAGACCAAAGGTATTGAATTAGATAGGAATATTTTATTTTATTTAACATTTGTTTACCAGGAAAGTCAGACTGAGACACAGCCCATTTTCAGCAGAGGCCTAGGGAGAAATGCTCCAGATGCATTTCTTTGGAATGTGGGAGGAAACCAGAGCGTCCAGAGGGAACCCGTGTGAATGCAGGGAGGACATGCAGACTCTGCACAGAAGGCAACCCAGAAGAGAATCGAACTGGAGAACCTCTTGCTGTGAGGCAACAATGCAAAAACTGCTGCACCACTGTGCTGTCTGTTTGATTCATCATACTAAAGCTGCCAGTAGATGAAGGAAGACCAAAATGAGTATAACGGTTGAACTTTCAAGATAAGAAAGTCATTAAGAAGCCAGCTTTGGTGCCATGTTTTCATCTTAAAGCAAGAATGAGAAGGATTTAGAAGATCACAGGCTGTTACTTCTCAAATAGCTTTAAAACAGAAGATTAGAAATATGATAATGATTTTTCAAGTTATATGAAACAAAAGATTGTTTTTGAAGGTGAGGAAATGAACTTGTCTTCTGACACATGGAAAAATCACCACTTTCAAAACAGCTCAAACAACTTGATAAAGATTTACTTAACAAACTGCAGCACACTGAAGACTTTATCAGCATAGCAGAATAAAAGATTTATCAGTCAGTGTTGTTGATAAATGACTGGATTTAGGGATTAGAGGTAAGATTACATTTAGGGCTTTGTGCTACTAGACACAGACCCGACAGAACTCCTGACACTGATCATTACAGCCTTGCCCACTCTGTGACTCTGAACAAGACATTTAACCAAATATTGCTTCTGAGACACCCCTGAAAAGTGGCTGTGCCCAGTGGGCTTACCTAGTTAACAAATAGATTTTTTTAATTTTAAAATAATAAAACCAAAGAGAAACATAATTATCTGTAAGTACAATAATTTATTGTAGAAACAGTATAACTCCTGGTTCTTCGTATTTTTACTTCAGAGGCATATAATAATGAAATAAACCATGAAACTTAAAACTGTAAAAACAGTTTAACCTAAATACATTTAACATAAATTAACCAATTACAGTGAAGAATATTATTATATTACTGTTTCATAATATTTTATAAAGTCACATTAAAACTGACCAGTTTAGGTCTGTGGTCACATTGTAAGTTTAAGAAGAGTAAGTGTGCTCCTTGGAAATTATAAATTTAGGAGTAATTAGGGGCACCATATAGTATTTCTGAAATTGCTTTATCACAGAGAATACCCCTTCCTAATGTACAGCATCCTCTGAGATAGCATATATAAATAGCAGGGGTGTGAGGGTGCAAGGGGACTTGTACCCCTACCAAAACACTTTTAATGTGTAACAGTGAGTTTCACACTTCACTGTTATTTCTTCTGAATCACACTTAATATTTTTGCAGTTTCATGACCTGCAGTATCAAGTCTCAAATTTCCAATAGGGCAGCTTTAAATTCACATTCAAACCTCTGTTGGTAGATGTCTTTTTTTTTCCAACTTATATTTTATTGAATTTTCAGATTTAAATGTTAACAACAATGACAAAAAAACCCAGTATACAATGAAAGAAAACAAAAAACATTATACAGACATTTAACATAAATCGCCTATATCATCCTGTCATGACAGAAGAAAAAAGAACTGATTATTTACTGTATAGTAAATGACATTAGCCAACACAATAAGACATTTATTTAAATAAACTGAGGTAATATAGACATAATATTAGGAAACAAAAGGTGACCAGCAGATAATATAAGAAGTAAATTAAACCTTTGAACACAACTGTTTACAACTGTACAAATAGTGCCACTAATAGTTGAGAGAGAAACTTTTATTAATCATATGTTATTTTACAATGAATTATGCTGCATAGAGATTTTATTTCAAAGTTATTAGAGAGAGGGTCTTCCATACCAAATAATGCAGGTAATTACATAGTTATAACATAGATATTTATTATTCTAATATGTGGTGTAAGATATTTTTCCATATTTTTAGGAATTGTATTTGTTTCTTTTTATAATTAATCATGAGTTTGTGTGAGATTATGTAAGTGTGGGCCATATTTGTAAATTCTCCCCAGTTTAATTTAGATCTGTCTATCCAGTTTTGAGTAATATATAATTTGACTAGTTCAAATATGAAGATCAGAATTCTTAAATCTGATGTGGGTACGTGAAGTGAGTTAACATGTAGAATCGCAAATTCCCAGGATAATGTAGATTTCCCATAACCCATTTTGTTGAGCTTAATTCTTAATGAGTTCCAGAGGTTATGTGCAAATTTGCAGTACCAGAGGATATGTAATAAGTCTACTGTTTTTGATGGGCAGAAGGGGCAGAAAGGTGAGTTATTCAGGAAAAACTTATTTGGTCATTCTGGCGTGTAATAGGCATTATTGTTGACCATTAACTGGGTGTAAGTCAATTTCATGTAGAGAGAGTATTCGTTTGTATTAAACCATGCTTGTGAGAGCTGAAGATTAGTTATTTCTGGATTCTTGTATTTCCAGTATTGAGTAGATGTAAAGATGGACTGGTATTTTATAGAGGTGCTTAACTTGTAGCTGACAGCTTTTTTTTTTGGAAGTTTTAGGAACTTGACTAAGGCCTGTGTGTTTGTTGTTACATTTTCTATTTCTTGTGGGATGTCTCTGAAGATAGATATCTTTTCCACCAATTGTCTCAGTATTATTGTGTATTTGTTATTAAGGTTGAGATGATGTTTGATATCTTTTAATGACCTGTTTTTAAGTCTATATAGATCCCAGACTGTAAGATCTTTGATTTGTGGATATTGATCTAGGTTGATCATTTCTTTTCCTATTTTTAAATTTGGGTTCAAGTGTATTGGCTGTAATAGGGTTAATGCACTTTTTAGTTGTAGGTCTGACAGAAGCGATTAAAAGGTTTTGATTTTGTGTTTAATGGAGGCATGAAGTTTTATATCTTTTAGGTTAGATCCATCTATAAATGGTGTGGATTTAGGATTTATATTAGTCTTTAAAACATGAGCGTACCATACATTAACCCATTTTGGAAAGAATTCCGCATACTTTGGGATGTGGTCGGCTATTAAAATAAGTCTATTTGCGCATATTAGATCATAGTAGAGTTTAAAGTCTAGTAACCCCAGACCTCCTTTGTCTTTAGAGAAAATAAGTTTTGTCATAGCTATCCTTGGGTTTTTTTGGAAACCATATGAACTTAGTTAGTATTTTATTGATTTTTAAAGAAGTTGGTAGGAATAATAGAGTTGGTAGCGTTAAACTGGTATAATATTTTTGGTAAAATATTCATTTTAATTACTGCCACTTTTGATAGAACTGAAAGTTTCATTAGTTTCCATCTGTCCAAGTCATTTTCCATGTTAGTCCAGGTTTTAAGAAGATAATTTTGGTAGGAGTCTTTTTGGTTATGTTTGAAGTTAATTCCTAGGTAGTGGAATGCTTTTTAAACTTTAATTTCTGTGTCTAGGAGAGGGAGGAGATTTTGTCCTAATGGGTTGATTTGAAATATGAGGGATTTAGATGGATTTACTTCATAGTTGGAGGCTTTTGAGAAGATGCTGATTGTTTTTATAATCTTACCTAAGTCCGTATTATGTGTTTGAAAATAAATGATCAGGTCATCAGCAAATGCTGAGATTAAAAGTTTATTATTAAGTATTTTAGGTATATGGTGAAATGTTTTTTGCACCAGGTAGAGGAATAGGGGCTCTATATATAGATTAAAAAGATAGGGGGAAAGGGGGCATCCCTGTCTTGTACCATTTACTAGTTTTATTTTATTGGAGACAAGTTTATTTATGACCAGTGTGGTGTAAGAAGACTTATATAGTGCTCTGATTTTTTCTATAAATGTATTTGGGATATTAAATTGTTTTAGAGTCAAGAAAAGGAATTCAAGATTGACCCTATCGAAAGCTTTAGTAGCATCTAATGCCAAAAGGTATCTAAGAGATTTGTCTTTCTCAAGAAGATGTATGGCTGCATCGAGGGTCAGGGTGTTATCCCATGTTTGTCTCCTTGACATAAAGCCAGACTGATCTGGGGATATAATTTTAGGTAATAGTTTTTTAATTCTGTTTGCTAAGACCAGGGAGTAGATTTTAATGTCAAAATTTATGTGGGAGATAGGTCTATAATTAAATGGGTTGGTATTGTCCATATTTTGTTTATGAATAAATATAGTTTTAGAATTGTTTAGGTACAAATCTTGGAAGCCATGCTTGCTTATATGGTTAAAGATTTTACATAGGATGGGGGTCAATCTAGGAGCAAATGACTTGTAAAAATTTTATGTGAATCCATCAGGGCCTGGTGCTTTATTACTTTTTAGGCCTTTTACTGCTTCTGTAATTTCCTCTGTATTAAAAGGAGCTTCTAAAAGCAACACTTGTTGGTCTTCAATATTAGGGAATTTAAGATCTTTGATGAAATTGTTAAAGTTCTCTAATGAAGGGGTATTATGAGGTCCATACATTTCCTTATATATTTTTTCAAATATCTGTATTATTTCTTGAGTATCCATGTAAATTTCATTATTATATAAGATTTATGAAATTGTTGTGGGAGTATGATATATGTTAATTAATCTTGCCAGAAGCTTGGAGGGTTGTTGTGCCCAATGTGAATAGTTAGTTAGAAGCTTCATTTCATGGAATGATAAGATGTTCTTCATCTCACATTGCTGCAGTCCTAACACTTGGGTAGTCCGCTGTCCCAGTCGGCCCGAATACCAAAGTATAAGGCTGACGTCGGTCAAGGCGCATTTGTCTGACATCAGGACGTCAGGGTACAAATGCGCATGACCGACGTCATATCCTCAGTCTTTTTTTGCCGCATGGTCCGATGCAGAAGCAGTATTGCGAGTGCAGGTTGGCATTCTGAAATTTTCTGAAGTCGGAGTTTCAGACCGAATCAAAGTTGGCTAAGTACCCCGTTGGGGAATATTTTGGTTTTTTCTTGCCTCAGTATTTAACCGGATGTCAGAAAAAGTGAATAACTGTATTTCTTGTGGGAAACAGATACCTCATAGAGATTACCATACATTGTGTATACCTTGCTTAGGGCCTGAGCACGACGTTGTTGGCTGTCGCTCTTGTGCTAGATTTAACAAACGCACTATTAAGAGAAGATTAGATTGTGCCAGGTTAGTTTTTGGGAAGCGTTGTAATAACAACATGCCGTCGGATGCTCCGACGCCCGCTTCATCTAAAAAGCGCAAGGACAAAGCAGCAAAGCCTAGGGTGGAAGAACCGTCTGTCCCGGACGTCGGTTCTTTAGAGGGCTCGGTGGAGCCGGTGGTTCTACCAGAAGTTCCTTTGGATTCTCAGGGAGAGACTTTACTGTTACAAGATGTGTCCTCTCAGGAGGTAGGCCAGGCTGAAGGGGCTTCTCAGGTAGCTGTTCTCCCCTCCCTTCCTAAGGTGGTTAGGCCCTCCCCTTCTGTTTCCAAAGCTCCTTCTAGAGGCCGGCCAGGGTTATCTTCAGTGGGGGTCTCCCCTAGTTCTTCAGGGTCTCTGCCTAAGAAACATATGCTTAAAATGGCAGAAGATTTGATTACTATGATTAGAGGTTCTTTACCTCCCCCTGATAAGAGGCCTAGGGTGGAACCTGAGCTTGAGAGTTTTGAGCAGTGTTCGGAGGCTTCTGAGTCTTCGGCTGAGGACTTGCAGGAGTATCCTCCTTATTCTGATTCTGATGTAGATGACTCTACACCTTCGGCTTCTCCTCCTGAGGATTTTTCTTTTTCAGAGACTCTTCATTCCATGAGGGAGCATTTTAAATGGGAAGGTCAAGATTTCTCTGATTCTAGGAAAAGGCTTAGGGAATTTTTGTTTCTTCCCCAGCATAGGCCTTTAGCTATACCTATATATGTGGTAGAGGATGTTTTTGCAGAGGCTTCCCTGAACCCTGATTCTTTGCCTCCTGCCCCAGTTAAACCGGACAGGTATTATAGGGTGCCTGAAGCTCATAAGTATCTTTTTAAGAGTCCTAGGGCAGACCCAGAAACTGTTTCTCAGGGCCCTAAAGGTGTTAAGGCTTCTGTTGTTAAAAATCCTGTTCCTTCTGATAAAGAGGCAAGGGCTTTGGATAGATGGGGGAAAAAGGTGTATACTTCTTCCACTTTAGCCATGAGGGCTTTGAATTGCCAGTTTCACATGTTGAAATACCAAAATTATCTCCTTTCACAATTGAAGTCTAAGGTAGATGCTCTGGCGGAAGGTATTGAGTGTAAAGAGTTGCAGGATTTGGTTCATGTTTCTGAACAGGTGGGTAAGCATTCCTTGCAATGTGGTTTTGATGCTGTACAGGCCTCTTGAGGGTGGCAGCCACTGGTTCTGTTCTTCGCAGGCACGCCTGGCTGAGGGATCAGAATTTAGCTGAACATGTAAAGACAAGGATTTTAGATGCTCCTTTACAATCTGATGTGTTATTTGGTGCGCCTGTGGAAGCAGTTTTGAAGAAAATGGAGGACAAGGCTAAGTCTATGCAGACTGTTAAAGATTTTTGCAGGTTCAGCCTCCAAAGTTTAGTAGAAATTGGCCTACTAAGGGGTGGACTTATCCTTCTTATGATTCTGAGTCTAGGGGTAGAGCTAGGCGTGGTAGGGGCAGAGCTCAAGGTTCTTTTAGGCCTAGAACAGGCAGTTCGCCTGCCCAGTCTTCTGGTGAGGGCAGGGGTCAGTCCTTTCGTAAGCAGACCCAATGACTTGCCTTTTCAGCTGCCAGAGCCTTCTCGTCTGGCAGCACCTTTGGGAGGAAGGCTGGCACTTTTCAAAGAAAATTGGAGTATTATTACCCAAGACAGATGGGTATTGGATATCGTTCACCACGGTTACAGGTTTTATTTCCATACCTTGCCTCTTTTCAAAGGCATGCCAGACATTCCTCCTATGCAAAGAAAAGAGGCTCACAAGCAAATTTCTCTGTTGCTCCAGATAGGGGCCATTCAGCCGGTTCCTGTGCCAGAAAGGGGCCTAGGATTTTATTCTCGCCTGTTCCTAGTACCAAAAAAGGGGAACACGTGGAGACCAATTTTAGATTTGTCTATCCTCAACACTTATTTGGACATTCCCAAGTTCAAAATGTTGACGTTACAACAGCTTTTACCTCTGCTGGGCAAGGATCACTGGATGGTAACTTTAGATCTCAAGGAGGCTTACCTTCATGTACCTATCAGACTCAGTTGCAGGAAGTATCTGCGTTTCCGAGCTGGAAATTCACATTATCAGTTCTCTGCATTGCCCTTTGGCTTATCTACTGCGCCCAGAGTATTCACAAAAGTTCTGGCTCCAGTTGTAGCTTTTTTCAGGCTAAAAGGAATACAAATCTATCCTTACTTGGACGACTGTCTGATTCTGGCTCAAGAAAAGGACGAGCTTCTTCAGCATCTGGAATATGTGATAGCAGTGCTAAGATGCCTGGGGTATTCTGTGAACGAAATAAAGTCCAGTCTAGTACCCTCTCAGGACATGTGCTTTCTGGGTGTGAGACTGAATACAGCAGCTCAGATGGCCTTTTTAACCCCGGACAAACAAAAGAGTCTTTCCCTTTACTTCCATCAACTATCTCATCAGTCCGTGCTGACTGCAAGGACAGTCCTTCAAGCATTAGGGTTCATGGCATCTTGTATTCTGGTGCTTCCCAATGCCAAACTGCATATGAGGAAGCTACAATGGTATCTCAAAAATGTATGGACACAGCACTGCCAGGATCTGGACACTGTCATTCAAATAATACCTTGCATTCAAAAGGAATTTTTGTGGTGGGCTCAGGAATGTCACCTAAACAAGGGACTCTCTGTGACCCGGCCAGAGGCGAGTCAGATTCTGACGACAGATGCCTCAGACATAGCTTGGGGAGCTCATCTGAATGGAAAGTGGATACAAGACAAGTGGCCTGCCAGACTACAGCATCTACATATCAACATGAAGGAGATGTTAGCAGTCCAGTTTGCATTGATGGCTTTCAAGGAGTTACTTCTTCCAGGGCAGGTGTTGATTCTAACAGACAACACAACTGTCATGTGGTACATCAACAAGCAAGGGGGAACACATTCTTATCCTCTATGCAGGCAAGCAATGATTTTGTGGGAGACTGCGCTCAGCTTGCAGCTTACTCTTCAGGCAAGGTTTCTGCCAGGAGCACAGAACTCCTTAGCAGATGTGTTAAGCAGGCAAATCATGGATCCCCACGAGTGGAAACTGGATCTTCATGTATTTCAAAATTGACAGTGTCATGGGGAACTCCAGACATAGATCTGTTCGCTTCTCCACTAAACCACCAGCTGCCAAAGTTTTGCACGAAAAGGTTTCATCACACAGCTTGGAAAGTGGATGCTCTTTCGTTCAGTTGGGAAAATCTTCATGTGTATGCCTTTCCACCTCTGCCTCTCCTCCCAAAGGTACTCCTAAAGGTCAGACAAGACAAGCCAAGGATGATTTTGATAGCTCCAGATTGGCCTCGGCAACACTGGTACCCATTACTGAGGAATCTGGTAAGAAAGCCTCCATGGCCTTTACCTTTAATTCCACACCTTTTGTCTCAGAGGGACGGTCATCTACTCAATGTCAAGCTTCACTCTCTTCATCTAACAGCCTGGCATATTCTGTTTTGAACCACAGCAGGTCTCAACTTCCTCAACAAGTTTTGAATGTGATTATGGAAGCCAGGAGACCTAGTACACGTAAGGTGTATGCAGAAAAATGGAAGAGATTTTTATTTTGGAGTGCAGCAAAGGATTTGGATGTTTCTGAGCCTAATTTGAGTGTGGCTCTTCAATATCTTACTGAGCTATTGGACAAGGGCTTGTCTTTCTCTTCCATTAAGATTCATGCTGCAGCAATTTCAGCTCACTATGATTGTGACCCACCATTGTTTTCTCATCCTTTGTTCAAGCAATTTCTTAGAGGGCAAAGAATATAAGACCCCCACGTAGAGCTCCTACTCCTGCTTGGGACCTCAATTTTGTGTTGGAGAAACTTACTCTACAACCTCTTGAGCCTGCGGCTACTGCTGAGTTGAAATACTTGTCATGGAAGATTGCTTTTTTGTTGGCCATTACTTCTGCAAGAAGGGTTTCTGAATTGCAGGCCCTTATGGCGGTTGAGCCTTTTGATTTTCATAAGGATAGGGTATCATTACGTACTAATCCTTCATTTATGCCTAAGGTGGTTTCTAGTGTGGCTTTAAACCAAACTATTCATTTGCCTACTTTTTATGCAGATCCCCAAAATAGGGGGGGAAAGATTTTGCACACCTTAGATGTACACAGACAGTTGCGTTATTATTTAAGCAGGACTAGGGATTTTAGGCAGTCTCAGCAGTTGTTTGTTTCTTTTGCTTTGAGTTCCCAGGGCAAGCCTGTGTCAAAACAAACTATATCTAAGTGGATTGGGTTTTGCATTGTATTCTGTTACTCCCATCATGGCAAGGAGATTCCAGCTGGGATTAGGCCTCATTCCACTAGGGCTACTGCCACTTCAACAGCATTTCTAAGGGGGCTGGCAACTAAGGATATTTTGGAGGCAGCTACTTGGAGTTCAGTGCATACTTTCTCCAAGCATTACCACCTTCCTCTCTATTCTAAGTCCAGGGCTGGTTTTGCCACTGCGGTGTTGCAGGGCATTTTGGCAGCTCCTGCTTCATTATAGTTTATCCATCCTCCCTTACCTCTGCTTTGGGATTCTACCCAAGTGTTAGGACTGCAGCAATGTGAGATGAAGAACATAGTACAGTTTTGTACCTACCATAAATGTAGATGTTCGAAGATCCACATTGCTGCAGTCCAATTTTCCCTCCCTCCTTCCCCTCTGTGTTTAGGGGTGGTTGTGGGGGTGAGGTTCTATTTTTTGTAAATATGTATATATTGCACATATATTAGGTACAGGAGTGTTTTGGTGTTTTTTGGTTTTGGCCTTATCTTTTTAGGGTCTTCTGACATCTGGGGCAAGAAAAGACTGAGGATATGACGTCGGTCATGCGCATTTGTACCCTGACGTCCTGATGTCAGACAAATGCGCCTTGACCGACGTCAGCCTTATACTTTGGTATTCGGGCCGACTGGGACAGCGGACTACCCAAGTGTTAGGACTGCAGCAATGTGGATCTTCGAACATCTACATTTATGGTAGGTACAAAACTGTACTTTCTGAGAATGGAGTGTGTATACTTCTTTTTGTTGGGCAAGGAGTTTTTTTTCCAATTCTGGTGAAAATTTATGTTGGAGTGATACTTCAATTTTATGGATTTCATCTTTTATCGAGTTTTCTTTTTCTTTAGTAAGTTTTTTATAGTAGGAGGCTTTTTGGATCAGTAATCCTCTAATTTTGGGCTTATACGCCACCCATATAATGTCAATTTTGATGTCATAAAGGGACAGATTTGAATCTAATTCCTGTAATTCTTTGTTAATATCATTTATCACTTCTTCTTTGTTTAAGAGGTTAGGGTTTAATGTCCAAGTGAAGAATTTTTCATTCTTTAATGGGTTGGTTACTGGGGTTATATTTATAGTTATCTTAGAGTGATCCGAGAGGAATCTTGGACAAGATGAGTATACAGTTTTATCATTGATTAAGGAGTTAGAAATTAAGAAAAAATCAATCCTAGACCAGGTCTTATAACATAGAGAGTAGTATGCGTATGTGCACATACTGGTGGAATGGGCTTTTGTATAGTAAGGATCACACAGGCAATAATCTAGCCTCAAATCTTCTAGTGCTCTCAATGCTCGCTTATTATGGAATTTGTTTTTGCTAGTTCTGTCTTTTGCAGGGTCATTGACCATATTTCAGTCAACTTCTGTTACATATTCATGATTCGGAAATTTTGATAGCAGGTTGTATATTTGTATAATAAATTTGTGTTGATTGGCACAGGGCCCATATGTATTCAGAAAAATTGTAGGTCTATTTGATATGGAGTTGATGGTTTTAAAGTAGCACCACCTATCCTCTTTGTCCGTACCCAAATCTGTTATCTTTTCTTTAAAAGATTTTTTAATCAGAATAGCTACTCCTTTTGAGTTAGTCTCCCTCCCTGAGGCAATAATTGAAGATATCCATCTTTTATCTCTGTCTTTATTCCAATCCACATCTAGCAAGTGTGTTTCTTGTAAAAAGGTAATGTCTGAGTTGGACTGGTAAATTAAGTGTAATGTTTTTGTTTGTCTTTTGTCTTTTCCCGGTTAGGGGTCGCCACAGCGGAACTCCGGTCTGCTAATGATTGGCAGTTGGTTTTTATGGTGCCCAGTTGCCAGCCCGATGCCCAACCTTCAACGAAGGCACGGCCATTCAACGCATGTCTTTCGAACACCCACTGGACCGCAGGGAGGACATGCAGACTCCACACAGAAGGAACTCCCAACCCAAGCCGAGAATCGAACGGGAGAACATCTTGCTGTTAGGCAACAACACTACCGCTGCACCACCACGGCTGGTAAATTAAGTGTAATAATATTTTTTTTTAATTTTTATCCTGTAGGCCTCTGATATTCCAAGAGCGTATTTCACACATTTACATATAGCGAGTATAAGTTCTAGAAAAATAAATGTAATACTTGGAAGACTCTCTCCAATATGAATGTGCATATATACATGTCGTAGATTAAGATTATTGAATCTATTGTGGCCCTAGAATCTCTCGTTACCCCTACTGTGCCTAGCCACATACCTACTACATCCGAGAGACTATTCAAAAGAACAAACATTATTCTAAGTACTGGAGCAGGAGTATATTGGTTTGTATGAAATAGTAGCAACTGTAAGAAAAAACATATATACATAATATAGATAATAAACTCAGCAATACAAGATGTGAAAAAACACTCCAAAAAAACACTTGCAATATCCTTGGCCATTTATCAGGATAATTAATTTTTCCATAATTCTGGTATGGTAGGGCCAGATTTTGCATATCTTGAAAAATAAGGATAGTTATTAAACAACATATACCTTTATCTTGTATCTATTGATAATTAGAAGTATTAATGTCAGATACCATACGGATTACGACCTTAGTAATAAGGGCGGCAATTATTTAATTAAGTGACACTTAATGACATTGTAACACAACTAACTAGGCTAGGCTATACCATGCCTCACTTCTAAACCATGTCGTATATTCGTTTTGCAAAAACAGAAGCTGTATTCAAGTGAACATGAATCACCAGCATCAGAGAGTTATGTTGGGCATACATACATTATCTATTATATACCTAATAGTACTAATGACAGATAGCATATGGATTATAACCTTAGTAATAAGGTAAGCATTAGTTTCATTAGGCACCCCTAGTGACATTATAGCACAACTAACTAGTCTCAGGTATATCATGTTTCCTTTCCAACATGTGGTGTATATTCCTTTAGCAAAAACAGAAGCCATATTCTAGAGAACATGCATTACTATCATCAGAAAGTTACTTTGGGCTTATACAGATTATTTATTATATGACTAGTAGAGGATTATACTGTAACCAATTTCAATTACTGTGTAAGATGAGAAAGAGAGGAAAAAAAAAATATATATATATATATACACACACACACACACACACACACACACACACACACACACACACACACACACACACACACACACATACATATTTATGTGGCCCAAATACAATACCACATCTAACACATGAAGACATGATTCTACCAGCATGAACAGCCTTAGTACTGAAACAACGGAAAGCGGTGAATCTTCAGATGCGGGGAACATAGTGATGACATCATCCACAACCGTGGATAGCGACAACCAGGTACCGGTCAGTGAAACTCCACCATGTAACCAACAAGCATTAAAAGCAACCATTCCTTTGTGAGCGAGACCGAAGTTTGGAGCGAATACTGTACCGGGTGCTTTTTTACAGCTACCGGTGCAATACAAGACCAGGGCTACAACCCGCTCCGAGAGTCGAGGGAGAGGAAAACGGAAATATTCAGGCGAGACCATAGAACCGAGGTGGAAAAACAGGAAATAAAAGAATTGTTTTTCAACCTTTCTACATGAGTGTTAACCACGGATGAAGAAGATTTACTCAACAAAGGGTTGTCTTTTATTCCCTCGCAGGGGAGTGATTTATCAGAGCTATTGATTGACTTGCGTTTGTTTGCAAGAGCCGTAGCTCTTAAGGTACTTTTTAAAGATGTTCATGTGCCATGTTCTAGCATTAATAATAATATTCTTAGAAATAAGAGTATGTTTATTCCATCTCTTCCGAATAATGTTGAGTGTTTTGTGAAATCCTGTGAAAGAGATCTCTACGTATACTATTCTGATAGTAAGCATAAGAGAATATTTTATAATTTGAACCCAAATGAAAAATTGTGTCTTAGGGGCTTACAGAATGCGAAAGAACTAACTTTTAAGCCAGCAGACAATGGTGGGGGAATAGTGATGATGACAACTTCTATGTATACAGAAATGATGTTGGAAATGCTTGGTGATGATTCTGCATATAAATATATAGAGAGAAAGGATGTAGTACATATTGTGAAACAGGTACAAGATTCACTTTTTGACCTTCTGAATGTGTAGACAGCTTGATAAGGAACTATATGAGTATTTGCTTATAGACCTTCCTCTCATACCTATAATAAAAGGTCTTCTCAAGATACATAAGGGAAGTTTTCCACCTCCCTTACGCCCAATAGTATCAGGAGAGCAGTGGGTGAAAGTAAAAATTTCTGTTTTCATTCAATCTAAATTAGGGCCCCTGGTTAAGAAGATACCTACTATATTAAAAGACACCTATGGGCTGTTAAATGAGCTACAAGATACAGCTGTTATATATAAAATATCCCCTTGTACTATATTAGTATCGATGGATATCAAAAATCTATTTACAAGTATCCCTAATGATTATGGTGTGGAGGCTATTAGGGAATTTTTACATATGGATGGCACACTTGATAAGGCATGTCAAACATTAATATGTACATTACTGGAATTAGTTTTGAATAACAACATATTTTTATTCCATGATAAGATCTATGCACAAATATGGGGAGTAGCCATGGGCACTCCCTGTGCTAATTCTTCCGCTAATCTGGTGATGCATCAGTGGGAAAACAGATTCCTTTTCAACAGTGAATTATTTAGGAATGTCTTATTATATAGACATTTCGTGGATGACATACTAATAATATGGAATGGAAGTGAAAATCTACTCTCAGAATTGGTTTCTTATATGGAATCCACTACTGATTTTTTACAGTTTACTGTAGAAAAATCCACTAATAAAATAGATTTTTTGGACATCACCATTATGAAAGAATTAGATGGCTCCATGTTTACCACCATCTATAGGAAACCATGTTGGAGGAATGCCATTCTTCATTACAATAGTATGCATCCACGACACGTGTTTCAAAATGTAGTCAAGGGACAGTTTCTAAGAGTTTCCAGATTGTGTAGTAAGGAAGAAGATAGAAATTTACAACTAGATTTAACAGCGAATTTCTTTATGGACAGGGGATATCCTTCCACCTTTATAGATGAGATAAAATCTTCCATCTTTGATGATGAAGCAATTATCAGAATGAAGCGAAGGATTAATATACAAGTTCCCAAGATGCAACAGAATGATGCAAAGATAGCCTTTATAACCAGATATGCAAATGATATTAATTATGTCAATAATATCATTAGAGATAACTGGAAGATCTTGTTATTGGATAGACAGGTGGCACAGGTAGTTGGTGATAGACCCATTTTCAGATATAGGAATAGTAAAAATCTGAAAAGATTGCTATGCACTGAGAAGGTAGATAACATTAGGTTAGATATTAGGCAAACTTTAAGAAATGGGACATACCCATGTAATAGGTGTAACATGTGTAGATTTATTTCCAAGACCCAACCTTTTACGGTTCCGGAATTGGATTATACTTTTATACCATCATTCTATGCCACCTGTGAGTCAAAGAATTTAGTTTATTTAGCTACATGTGAAGCCTGTGACGCATATTACGTGGGATTGACATCCAGAAGACTTAGGGACCGTATTTATAATCATGATTATGATACAAGAAGGAATATTTTAACCAGTGCTTTAGCCAAGCATAAGTATATGTTCCCTAAGCGCCACTTTAGATTCAGGGTGTTACAACTAGTATATAATAATAGGAGAGAAGGCAATAATATGGGCTATCTTGAGTTGGTAGAGTTGAATTGGATTCTGAGATTAAGAGCGCACATTGAGCCAGGGTTGAATCAGGCTTTAACCATTAAACCAATATTGGGAAGACGCAAATGAAATTCAATTAGATTAGGTTAAATTAGATCGATCCATATGCTGAATATATTTTACTTTTTTGTTTTTGGATAGATTCAGTGTAATAATGAATTATAGTGAGACACATATATTATTAATTACTCGTTATAATTATTATAGTTAGTTTATATATTATATGTACATGTTATAACATTGATATAGATTTATATATGGTTCAATTTTAATATTTGTGAATTTGAAGATTTTCTATCATGTTTTTTAGTAAGATATAAGCATATACTTTATGCCATTTCCTTTTGAAAAATGCTTTTGAATATGCATATTTTATGCTTTTATACATATATATATATTCTTATGCTTGCACCTATAATTTTAACAACAAGCGTGCTGATTTTTTGTTGTTCATTTTTGTTATTTACTTGTGAATATTTATGTAAGAATTTTTAGTTTTATATATTCTGTTATAACTTAAAGTTATATATGATGCCTTATTGAATATATGCCCTATATTATGTGTCTAAGAGAATAAAAAGAGTGGAGACATGATAATAGGAATGATTGGTTAATTAATAGATTGCTTACAATATATTTTAATTGCTTAATTAACTAACTAATTAATCAATGAGGATTTTAGTATAAGTATACATGAATTTGAGTTGTTGTTTAAACCTGAGGAAGCATACCTTGGCTGTACGTGAAAGCGCTAGTTCTTCATTAAATACTTTTTGTGCTACTACATCGTGGTGGCTCCTGAACATTTTTGTCTTTGATGAATGTGCATTTATACAAGTCGTAGATTAAGATTATTGAATCTATTGTGGCCCTAGAGTCTCTCGTTACCCCTACTGTGCCTAGCCACATACCTACTACATCCGAGAGACTATTCAAAAGAACAAACATTAATCTAAGTACTAGAGCAGGAGTATATTGGTTTGTATGAAATAGTAGCAACTGTAAGAAAAAACATATATACATAATATACATAATAAACTCAGCAATACAAGATGTGAAAAAACACTCCAAAAAAACACTCGCAATATCCTTGCCCCATTTATCAGGATAATTAATTTTTCCATAATTCTGGTATGGTAGGGCCAGATTTTGCATATCTTGAAAAATAAGGATAGTTATTAAACAACATATACCTTTATCTTATATCTATTGATAATTAGAAGTATTAATGTCAGATACCATATGGATTACGACCTTAGTAATAAGGGCGGCAATTATTTCATTAAGTGACACTTAATGACATTGTAACACAACTAACTAGGCTAGGCTATACCATGCCTCACTTCTAAACCATGTTGTATATGCGTTTTGCAAAAACAGAAGCTGTATTCAAGTGAACATGAATCACCAGCATCAGAGAGTTATGTTGGGCATACATACATTATCTATTATATGCCAAATAGTACTAATGACAGATAGCATATGGATTATAACCTTAGTAATAAGGTAAGCATTAGTTTCATTAGGCACCCCTAGTGACATTATAGCACAACTAACTAGTCTCAGGTATATCATGTTTCCTTTCCAACATGTGGTGTATATTCCTTTAGCAAAAACAGAAGCCATATTCTAGAGAACATGCATTACTATCATCAGAAAGTTACTTTGGGCTTATACAGATTATTTATTATATGACTAGTAGAGGATTATACTGTAACCAATTTCAATTACTGTGTAAGATGAGAAAGAGAGGAAAAATATATATATATATACACACACACACACACACACATATATATATATTTATATATATATATATATATATATATATATATATATATATATATATATATATATCTATATATATATATATACACACATACATACACATATACACAAATATACACATGCACACACATATATATATATATATATATATATATTTACACACATACACATATATGCATATATATATATATATATATTTACACACATACACATGTATGCATATATATATATATATATATATATATATATATATATATATATATATATACATATGCACACACACACACACACACACACACACACACACACACACACACACACACACACACACACACACACACACACACACACATATTTGTGTGGCCCAAATACAATACTACATCTAACACATGAAGACATGATTCTACCAGCATGAACAGCCTTAGTACTGAAACAACGGAAAGCGGTGAATCTTAAGATGCGGGGAACATAGTGATGACATCATCCACAACCGTGGATAGCGACAACCAGGTACCGGTCAGTGAAACTCCACCATGTAACCAACAAGCATTAAAAGCAACCATTCCTTTGTGAGCGAGACCGAAGTTTGGAGCGAATACTGTACCGGGTGCTTTTTTACAGCTACCGGTGCAATACAAGACCAGGGCTACAACCCGCTCCGAGAGTCGAGGGAGAGGAAAACGGAAATATTCAGGCAAGACCATAGAACCGAGACGGAAAAACAGGAAATAAAAGAATTGTTTTTCAACCTTTCTACGCGAGTGTTAACCACGGATGAAGAAGATTTACTCAACAAAGGGTTGTCTTTTATTCCCTTGCCGGGGAGTGATTTATCAGAGCTATTGATTGACTTGCGTTTGTTTGCAAGAGCCGTAGCTCTTAAGGTACTTTTTAAAGATGTTCATGTGCCATGTTCTAGCATTAATAATAATATTCTTAGAAATAAGAGTATGTTTATTCCATCTCTTCCGAATAATGTTGAGTGTTTTGTGAAATCCTGTGAAAAAGATCTCTACGTATACTATTCTGATAGTAAGCATAAGAGAATATTTTATAATTTGAACCCAAATTAAAAATTTTGTCTTAGGGGCTTACAGAATGCGAACGAACTAACTTTTAAGCCAGCAGACAAGGGTGGGGGAATAGTGATGATGACAACTTCTATGTATACAGCAATGATGTTGGAAATGCTTGGTGATGATTCTGCATATAAATATATAGAGAGAAAGGATGTAGTACATATTGTGAAACAGGTACAAGATTCACTTTTTGACCTTCTGAATGTGTAGACAGCTTGATAAGGAACGATATGAGTATTTGCTTTTAGACCTTCCTCTCATACCTATAATAAAAGGTCTTTCCAAGATACATAAGGGAATTTTTCCACCTCACTTACGCCCAATAGTATCAGGAGAGCAGTGGGTGACAGAAAAAAATTCTGTTTTCATTCAATCTAAATTAGGGCCCCTGGTTAAGAAGATACCTACTATATTAAAAGACACCTATGGGCTGTTAAATGAGCTACAAGATACAGCTGTTATATATAAAATATCCCCTTGTACTATATTAGTATCTTTGGATATCAAAAATCTATTTACAAGTATCCCTAATGATTATGGTGTGGAGGCTATTAGGGAATTTTTACATATGCATGGCACACTTGATAAGGCATGTCAAACATTAATATGTACATTACTGGAATTAGTTTTGAATAACAACATATTTTTATTCCATGATAAGATCTATGCACAAATATGGGGAGTAGCCATGGGCACTCCCTGTGCTAATTCTTACGCTAATCTGGTGATGCATCAGTGGGAAAACAGATTCCTTTTCAACAGTGAATTATTTATTAATGTCTTATTATATAGACATTTCGTGGATGACATACTAATAATATGGAATGGAAGTGAAAATCTACTCTCAGAATTGGTTTCTTATATGGAATCCACTACTGATTTTTTACAGTTTACTGTAGAAAAATCCACTAATAAAATAGATTTTTTGGACATCACCATTATGAAAGAATTAGATGGCTCCATGTTTACCACCATCTATAGGAAACCATGTTGGAGGAATGCCATTCTTCATTACAATAGTATGCATCCACGACACGTGTTTCAAAATGTAGTCAAGGGACAGTTTCTAAGAGTTTCCAGATTGTGTAGTAAGGAAGAAGATAGAAATTTACAACTAGATTTAACAGCGAATTTCTTTATGGACAGGGGATATCCTTCTACCTTTATAGATGAGATAAAATCTTCCATCTTTGATGATGAAGCAATTATCAGAATGAAGCGAAGGATTAATTTACAAGTTCGCAAGATGCAACAGAATGATGCAAAGATAGCCTTTATAACCAGATATGCAAATGATATTAATTATGTCAATAATATCATTAGAGATAACTGGAAGATCTTGTTATTGGATAGACAGGTGGCACAGGTAGTTGGTGATAGACCCATTTTCAGATATAGGAATAGTAAAAATCTGAAAAGATTGCTATGCATTGAGAAGGTAGATAACATTAGGTTAGATATTAGGCAAACTTTAAGAAATGGGACATACCCATGTAATAGGTGTAACATGTGTAGATTTATTTCCAAGATCCAACCTTTTACGGTTCCGGAATTGGATTATACTTTTATACCATCATTCTATGCCACCTGTGAGTCAAAGAATTTAGTTTATTTAGCTACTTGTGAAGCCTGTGACGCATATAACGTGGGATTGACATCCAGAAGACTTAGGGACCGTATTTATAATCATGATTATGATACAAGAAGGAATATTTTAACCAATGCTTTAGCCAAGCATAAGTATATGTTCCCTAAGCACCACTTTAGATTCAGGGTGTTACAACTAGTATATAATAATAGGAGAGAAGGCAATAATATGGGCTATCTTGAGTTGGTAGAGTTGAATTGGATTCTGAGATTAAGAGCGCACATTGAGCCAGGGTTGAATCAGGCTTTAACCATTAAACCAGTATTGGCAAGACGCAAATGAAATTCAATTAGATTAGGTTAAATTAGATCGATCCATATGCTGAATATATTTTACTTTTTTGTTTTTGGATAGATTCAGTGTAATAATGAATTATAGTGAGACACATATATTATTAATTACTCGTTATAATTATTATAGTTAGTTTATATATTATATGTACATGTTATAACATTGATATAGATTTATATATGGTTCAATTTTAATATTTGTGAATTTGAAGATTTTCTATCATGTTTTTTAGTAAGATATAAGCATATACTTTATGCCATTTCCTTTTGAAAAATGCTTTTGAATATGCATATTTTATGCTTTTATACATATATATATTCTTATGCTTGCACCTATAATTTTAACAACAAGCGTGCTGATTTTTTGTTGTTCATTTTTGTTATTTACTTGTGAATATTTATGTAAGAATTTTTAGTTTTATATATTCTGTTATAACTTAAAGTTATATATGATGCCTTATTGAATATATGCCCTATATTATGTGTCTAAGAGAATAAGAAGAGTGGAGACATGATAATAGGAATGATTGGTTAATTAATAGATTGCTTACAATATATTTTAATTGCTTAATTAACTAACTAATTAATCAATGAGGATTTTAGTATAAGTATACATGAATTTGAGTTGTTGTTTAAACCTGAGGAAGCATACCTTGGCTGTACGTGAAAGCGCTAGTTCTTCATTAAATACTTTTTGTGCTACTACATCGTGGTGGCTCCTGAACATTTTTGTCTTTGATGAATGTGCATTTATACAAGTCGTAGATTAAGATTATTGAATCTATTGTGGCCCTAGAGTCTCTCGTTACCCCTACTGTGCCTAGCCACATACCTACTACATCCGAGAGACTATTCAAAAGAACAAACATTAATCTAAGTACTAGAGCAGGAGTATATTGGTTTGTATGAAATAGTAGCAACTGTAAGAAAAAAACATATATACATAATATACATAATAAACTCAGCAATACAAGATGTGAAAAAACACTCCAAAAAAAACACTCGCAATATCCTTGCCCCATTTATCAGGATAATTAATTTTTCCATAATTCTGGTATGGTAGGGCCAGATTTTGCATATCTTGAAAAATAAGGATAGTTATTAAACAACATATACCTTTATCTTATATCTATTGATAATTAGAAGTATTAATGTCAGATACCATATGGATTACGACCTTAGTAATAAGGGCGGCAATTATTTCATTAAGTGACACTTAATGACATTGTAACACAACTAACTAGGCTAGGCTATACCATGCCTCACTTCTAAACCATGTTGTATATTCGTTTTGCAAAAACAGAAGCTGTATTCAAGTGAACATGAATCACCAGCATCAGAGAGTTATGTTGGGCATACATACATTATCTATTATATGCCAAATAGTACTAATGACAGATAGCATATGGATTATAACCTTAGTAATAAGGTAAGCATTAGTTTCATTAGGCACCCCTAGTGACATTATAGCACAACTAACTAGTCTCAGGTATATCATGTTTCCTTTCCAACATGTGGTGTATATTCCTTTAGCAAAAACAGAAGCCATATTCTAGAGAACATGCATTACTATCATCAGAAAGTTACTTTGGGCTTATACAGATTATTTATTATATGAATAGTAGAGGATTATACTGTAACCAATTTCATTTACTGTGTAAGATGAGAAAGAGAGGAAAAATATATATATATACATACACACACCCACACATATATATATTTATATGTATATATATATATATATATATATATACACACACACATACATACACATATACACAAATATACACATGCACACACACATATATATATATATATATATATATATATATATATATATATATTTACACACATACACATATATGTATATATATATATATATATATATATATATATATATATACATATGCACACACACACACACACACACACACACACACACACACACACACACACACACACACACACACACAAACACACACATATTTGTGTGGCCCAAATACAATACTACATCTAACACATGAAGACATGATTCTACCAGCATGAACAGCCTTAGTACTGAAACAACGGAAAGCGGCGAACCTTCAGATGCGGGGAACATAGTGATGACATCATCCACAACCGTGGATAGCGACATCCAGGTACCGGTCAGTGAAACTCCACCATGTAACCAACAAGCATTAAAAGCAACCATTCCTTTGTGAGCGAGACCGAAGTTTGGAGCGAATACTGTACCGGGTGCTTTTTTACAGCTACCGGTGCAATACAAGACCAGGGCTACAACCCGCTCCGAGAGTCGAGGGAGAGGAAAACGGAAATATTCAGGCAAGACCATAGAACCGAGACGGAAAAACAGGAAATAAAAGAATTGTTTTTCAACCTTTCTACGCGAGTGTTAACCACGGATGAAGAAGATTTACTCAACAAAGGGTTGTCTTTTTTTCCCTCGCAGGGGAGTGATTTATCAGAGCTATTGATTGACTTGCGTTTGTTTGCAAGAGCCGTAGCTCTTAAGGTACTTTTTAAAGATGTTCATGTGCCATGTTCTAGCATTAATAATAATATTCTTAGAAATAAGAGTATGTTTATTCCATCCCTTCTGAATAATGTTGAGTGTTTTGTGAAATCTTGTGAAAAAGATCTCTACGTATACTATTCTGATAGTAAGCATAAGAGAATATTTTATAATTTGAACCCAAATGAAAAATTATGTCTTAGGGGCTTACAGAATGCGAAAGAACTAACTTTTAAGCCAGCAGACAATGGTGGGGGAATAGTGATGATGACAACTTCTATGTATACAGCAATGATGTTGGAAATGCTTGGTGATGATTCTGCATATAAATATATAGAGAGAAAGGATGTAGTACATATTGTGAAACAGGTACAAGATTCACTTTTTGACATTCTGAATGTGTAGACAGCTTGATAAGGAACTATATGAGTATTTGCTTATAGACCTTCCTCTCATACCTATAATAAAAGGTCTTCCCAAGATACATAAGGGAATTTTTCCACCTCCCTTACGCCCAATAGTATCAGGAGAGCAGTGGGTGACAGAAAAAAATTCTGTTTTCATTCAATCTAAATTAGGGCCCCTGGTTAAGAAGATACCTACTATATTAAAAGACACCTATGGGCTGTTAAATGAGCTACAAGATACAGCTGTTATATATAAAATATCCCCTTGTACTATATTAGTATCGATGGATATCAAAAATCTATTTACAAGTATCCCTAATGATTATGGTGTGGAGGCTATTAGGGAATTTTTACATATGGATGGCACACTTGATAAGGCATGTCAAACTTTAATATGTACATTACTGGAATTAGTTTTGAATAACAACATATTTTTATTCCATGATAAGATCTATGCACAAATATGGGGAGTAGCCATGGGCACTCCCTGTGCTAATTCTTACGCTAATCTGGTGATGCATCAGTGGGAAAACAGATTCCTTTTCAACAGTGAATTGTTTAGGAATGTCTTATTATATAGACATTTCGTGGATGACATACTAATAATATGGAATGGAAGTGAAAATCTACTCTCAGAATTGGTTTCTTATATGGAATCCACTACTGATTTTTTACAGTTTACTGTAGAAAAATCCACTAATAAAATAGATTTTTTGGACATCACCATTATGAAAGAATTAGATGGCTCCATGTTTACCACCATCTATAGGAAACCATGTTGGAGGAATGCCATTCTTCATTACAATAGTATGCATCCACGACACGTGTTTCAAAATGTAGTCAAGGGACAGTTTCTAAGAGTTTCCAGATTGTGTAGTAAGGAAGAAGATAGAAATTTACAACTAGATTTAACAGCGAATTTCTTTATGGACAGGGGATATCCTTCTACCTTTATAGATGAGATAAAATCTTCCATCTTTGATGATGAAGCAATTATCAGAATGAAGCGAAGGATTAATATACAAGTTCCCAAGATGCAACAGAATGATGCAAAGATAGCCTTTATAACCAGATATGCAAATGATATTAATTATGTCAATAATATCATTAGAGATAACTGGAAGATCTTGTTATTGGATAGACAGGTGTCACAGGTAGATGGTGATAGACCCATTTTCAGATATAGGAATAGTAAAAATCTGAAAAGATTGCTATGCACTAAGAAGGTAGATAACATTAGGTTAGATATTAGGCAAACTTTAAGAAATGGGACATACCCATGTAATAGGTGTAATGTGTAGATTTATTTCCAAGACCCAACCTTTTACGGTTCCGGAATTGGATTATACTTTTATACCATCATTCTATGCCACCTGTGAGTCAAAGAATTTAGTTTATTTAGCTACTTGTGAAGCCTGTGACGCATATTACGTGGGATTGACATCCAGAAGATTTAGGGACCGTATTTATAATCATGATTATGATACAAGAAGGAATATTTTAACCAGTGCTTTAGCCAAGCATAAGTATATGTTCCCTAAGCACCACTTTAGATTCAGGGTGTTACAACTAGTATATAATAATAGGAGAGAAGGCAATAATATGGGCTATCTTGAGTTGGTAGAGTTGAATTGGATTCTGAGATTAAGAGCGCACATTGAGCCAGGGTTGAATCAGGCTTTAACCATTAAACCAATATTGGGAAGACGCAAATGAAATTCAATTAGATTAGGTTAAATTAGATCGATCCATATGCTGAATATATTTTACTTTTTTGTTTTTGGATAGATTCAGTGTAATAATGAATTATAGTGAGACACATATATTATTAATTACTCGTTATAATTATTATAGTTAGTTTATATATTATATGTACATGTTATAACATTGATATAGATTTATATATGGTTCAATTTTAATATTTGTGAATTTGAAGATTTTCTATCATGTTTTTTAGTAAGATATAAGCATATACTTTATGCCATTTCCTTTTGAAAATGCTTTTATACATATATATATTCTTATGCTTGCACCTATAATTTTAACAACAAGCATGCTGATTTTTTGTTGTTCATTTTTGTTATTTACTTGTGAATATTTATGTAAGAATTTTTAGTTTTATATATTCTGTTATAACTTAAAGTTATATATGATGCCTTATTGAATATATGCCCTATATTATGTGTCTAAGAGAATAAGAAGAGTGGAGACATGATAATAGGAATGATTGGTTAATTAATAGATTGCTTACAATATATTTTAATTGCTTAATTAACTAACTAATTAATCAATGTGGATTTTAGTATAAGTATACATGAATTTGAGTTGTTGTTTAAACCTGAGGAAGCATACCTTGGCTGTACGTGAAAGCGCTAGTTCTTCATTAAATACTTTTTGTGCTACTACATCGTGGTGGCTCCTGAACATTTTTGTCTTTGATGAATGTGCATATATACAAGTCGTAGATTAAGATTATTGAATCTATTGTGGCCCTAGAGTCTCTCGTTACCCCTACTGTGCCTAGCCACATACCTACTACATCCGAGAGACTATTCAAAAGAACAAACATTAATCTAAGTACTAGAGCAGGAGTATATTGGTTTGTATGAAATAGTAGCAACTGTAAGAAAAAACATATATACATAATATACATAATAAACTCAGCAATACAAGATGTGAAAAAACACACCAAAAAAACACTCACAATATCCTTGCCCCATTTATCAGGATAATTAATTTTTCCATAATTCTGGTATGGTAGGGCCAGATTTTGCATATCTTGAAAAATAAGGATAGTTATTAAACAACATATACCTTTATCTTATATCTATTGATAATTAGAAGTATTAATGTCAGATACCATATGGATTACGACCTTAGTAATAAGGGCGGCAATTATTTCATTAAGTGACACTTAATGACATTGTAACACAACTAACTAGGCTAGGCTATACCATGCCTCACTTCTAAACCATGTTGTATATTCGTTTTGCAAAAACAGAAGCTGTATTCAAGTGAACATGAATCACCAGCATCAGAGATTTATGTTGGGCATACATACATTATCTATTATATGCCTAATAGTACTAATGACAGATAGCATATGGATTATAACCTTAGTAATAAGGTAAGCATTAGTTTCATTAGGCACCCCTAGTGACATTATAGCACAACTAACTAGTCTCAGGTATATCATGTTTCCTTTCCAACATGTGGTGTATATTCCTTTAGCAAAAACAGAAGCCATATTCTAGAGAACATGCATTACTATCATCAGAAAGTTACTTTGGGCTTATACAGATTATTTATTATATGACTAGTAGAGCATTATACTGTAACCAATTTCAATTACTGTGTAAGATGAGAAAGAGAGGAAA